>NW_011499858.1:1955975-2059054 GCF_000495115.2 Populus euphratica
TATGAAAGGAACTTGATTTGTTGTTAACATAAGTTATAATCATGAATATCTAATAATATTTACACGTATTAACATTATTCGAATAAGATAACTAATATAATCATGTTAACAACTTATAATCTGATTGAAACTTTCTTTGTGTGTGGTTTCCAATTGAGTAATAAAATGAGTTTATATTATACTTGTTTGAAATACTATTAATGGATCCTCTAACATTGACATTTATTTTTATTATTATTTGATCCTCGTATTGATTTTCCATCTCAAAGTTCTTATCAACAACTTCTTCTTCTTCTTTTTCTTCTTTACTACTACTACTACTGTTATTATTGTTATTGTTGTTGTTGCTATTGTAGTATTATTATTGTTTATAATTTATACAATTAACCTCCTTGTGGTTCGACCCTGATGTTGTAGGGTTATTTAGTATTTCGACACTCCCACACTTAAGAAAATACATCGATCTTTTGGTCGTGTCAAGTTTTTGGCGTCGTTGCCAGAGAGGTAAATTCTTGTACGAATTATAGTATTTATTTCATTTTCTCTTTTCTTTTTTCTTATATCTAACTTTGTTCCTTTTATTTGTTTCTTCTTCTTTTATTTTTTTTCTTTTATTCTATTCCTACACGTGCATGAAAGTGTAGTCACGCATATTAAGTGGTAGACTTTGTAGGGTATCCTTATCATTTTTTTAAAAATATGACCGAAGAAGATAACTAGTCGCTTGATAATGAGAATAATGAGAATAATTGTGTTAGAACATAGAGACCATATGAATCCCACATGAACAAGTGCACCATCATGCATAGTTCTTCCCCCTGATGCATCTCATTTTAATTTTAAGTTAGACATCATTTACCTTCTTTTTATAACTTAGATTTAAAAAATTCATATTTGCTTTTAAAGGAATTTGATGAGGTTTGTAACACCTATAATAACTCAAATTATAGCATGAATATTATTTGATTAAAGCTTTTTTCTTTTTCATTAAAAGATAAAGCAAAAACATGGTTACAAAATTTGAGACCAAGATCCATTCGTGTTTAGGATGAAATGCAATAACAGTTTTTAAAGAAGTTTTTTCCTTTTCACAGAACAAACTCTTTCAAAAGACAAATCACCATTTTCACTCAAAAACCAGGAGATATATTTTACCAATGTTGGGATAGATATTGAAACTTGTTTAATACTTGCCCTCGTCATGGTTTTGAAACATGGAGAATGGTTTTACATTTTTTTATGAAGGGTTAACACCTAAAGATAGACAAATGGTGGAATTGATGTGTAATGAAACTTTTGAAGATAAAGATCCTGATGAGGCAATAGAGTACTTAGACTTGTTAGCTGAAAATGCTCATAATTAGAACACCGCAGGTACTTATGAGACACCGAGTAAAACTCAACCTCATATATCTAGTGGAGGTATGTACAACCTTAGGGAAGATCATGACCTCAAAGCCAAGTTTGTATTTTTAGCTAGAAAAGTCGAGGCTCTAGAATTAAAAAAGAGTTGTCAATTAAAATCTATTCAAGACATAGAGTGTCAAATCTGTGAAACCAATGAACACTCAACCAATGATTGTCCAAATTTGCCTTCTTTTAGGGAATGCCTCCATGAACAAGCCTATATTTTAAATAATTTTTAAAGGTCCAATCATAACTCATACTTACAAACATACAACTCTGGTTGAAGAAATTATCTAAATTTCAGTTGAAAGAGTGATAATAATAATGCACAAACTTTACAACCACTATTTGAAGCACACTATAATTTTTAAAATTCTCATGTATATGTACTTCCTTATGCTCTAATTCCTAGAAGAAATCTTGAGAAAACATTACATGCATTTATTGAAAAGTAATAGATAATTAATACTCAACCTGCTCAAAATATAACAGATTTTAAAGATATTTTTACAAAATAAACATATGCTTTTGATTTCTAAAAGAAAAATAAGTTTATATCTCAATCATAATAAAAATTTATTTTTATTTTATTTTTAAAAACTATATAAGATTCCACCGAGAAAAAGATGGTATTTCCTTTTCTACGTGGAACCTTCCATCCATCGGTGCTTTGATGGCATGCACAGATTTCACATGGAATAAATATAATTTGGCTTGCAGAGAGTTCACATGGAATATAATTCGGCTTTGGGGTCCGTGGATAGGCTTGAGGTTGTCGTTTTGAAATCAACAAGGGCTTAGACTGTCCCCATTTTAAAGATGAATTAACTGGGGAAGGTTCACATGTCATTAAATGCCCACCCAATATCGGTGCATTATTGCAGCCTAGATCTGCACATTTTTCATTAATTTTAATTTTTCCTATGACCGTGACTTGTAAAAAAAAAAAACTGAGAAAAATATTTATTTTATTTATTTTTCAGCTCCTGAGGTTAGATTGGGGAAAGAGAAACTCATTGGAAACAAGATACTTGTTAGTTTGTCACTATCTAAATAATAACAGGAAGGATCTTTGTGTCAGTATTTTGTTTCCCTTCTCGAGAGAATCTTTGGATGTTGTTTTTCTCTTTGAATATTATTAAAAAATATATTTAATTAGGTTTGTATCCGATATATTTTTATTTTAATATTTAAAAAATATTATTTTAATATTTTTTAATTAATCCATATTTTTTATTAGTTATTCATATTATTTTTAAATTTATCTAGTTAACTAAATTACGTGGAAACAATTCTCAAATAATTTTATTTTAAATCAGAAATTAATCTACTAAGTAAAATCTATTAATAATATTAAATAATTATTTACCATCTAAATATTTTTTTTGTTATATTTTAAAAAAATAGCATAGCACTTCCTTAAAACTAATAATAGTCTAATAATATTAGATTTTGGTTCATATTTGTAATAAAAATCGATTACGAATGTACCTAAATATCTAAATATGAATGTTGAGCTCGGGATCGAAAGTCTTCACTAGAAACACAAGAGGCTGCCAAAGTACTGCAAACAATAACTAAAATGTACTAGCTTCGAGTCTTATCATGCACGTCTGTCATTCCTGCGGTATCTTACTTGTTTACTAGGCTTGCAGGATGTTCAGTGGGCCGTGGGGATTAGTCGTGATGCGCGTAAGCTGGCCCAGACACGCATGTCATCCCCGCGGTACCTTACCTGCTAACTGGGCTTGCAGGATATTCAGTGGACCGTAGGGATTAGTCGTGATACGCGTAAACTAGCCCGGACATTCCATATAAATTAAAAAAAAAAAGTACTGAGAGAAATCAAAGAGATTTATTTACGTGGGCTTGACTGAGCCTCACATGCTAGGCATTATTTTCTCTGTCGTTATTGGACGGAAGTTCTCAGTAACGTCGGATTATTAGCTAAAACCGATAGCCCGTGGTTGTTTTACTATAGCACTAGAAACAATATATAAATTACTGTGTATTATTATTATTATTATAAAATTATTATTTTACCCTTCACTTCACAACCTAGGAAGCTTTAATTAGGAATAAAACAATCTTTTCGACGTAATAAATTGGTCATTGTGAAATTCATTGAGGGCATATTGGTCCATGCATTTTTTGCAAAATTTTAATAAACTTCTTCCATTGGTTGGCCTTCTGGATTTTTCCCCTTTTTTTTTGCAGAATATAAATATTGATTTGCTCTTACAACCAAAATTTGTTTTAACTTTGATTAATGGGCATTTTTCGTTTTTCTCGTAGGTTTTTTGTTAGAAGCATGGTGCACCGAGGCCATTTTCGTCTTTTAATAAAATATAATATCGTTAAAAACGAAGGTGCTGGGCGATCTAGGTTCACGCATGCTATGCATGCCATTTAAGCTGTGTGTGTCATGGCATCCAGACTGTCCTTTTACGGTGTTGATGAATGCATCGTCATGTCTTTTTCAAGCCATGTGGCGGTAGTGGTTGGCTGATTTGTTGATCATAATCTTTTCGTCTTTCCACTCTTTTTCCTTGTAAATGACAGGTAGATGTTCTTTGTTATGGATTTTTAAATTTTAGTTTTTATTAAAAGATTTTATTAGTTTTTAATTTTATTACTCACTTTAAAAATTTATGGTATATTATTTTTTCAATTTAAATTTTATTTTTTTTAATTTTTTTGGTAAAGTTAATTTATTTTTCAATTTAATCCTTTAATTTATGTTTTATTTCAAATTCCATTTTTATTATTTTAATTAATATTTTTTTATTTTATATCAAACTGTATAATTGATTATTTTTTATTATTTTATTTGCTAAGAATTAAATTTCATGGTTTTTTATGTATGATATTTCTAATCTCCTAACGTGAATCATTTATTTAAAAGATTAACTTGGATCGATATCCTTTTCTGTTTTATTTTTTTAATTTTATTGTTTAATAGTAATTTTTTTTATTATCATTTGATCTAATAAAAAATAATTATAATAATCAAATTTATTAAATATAACTTACCTATTTTGTAAAATTAAATATCTTAATTTATATTTAGTTTTTTATTTTTTCTTTTGATTTTGTTTTTAATTACTTTTTTTTTTATTTTTTTTTTAAAAAACGAAGGTGCTGGGCGATCTAGGTTCACGCATGCTATGCATGCCATTTAAGCTGTGTGTGTCATGGCATCCAGACTGTCCTTTTACGGTGTTGATGAATGCATCGTCATGTCTTTTTCAAGCCATGTGGCGGTAGTGGTTGGCTGATTTGTTGATCATAATCTTTTCGTCTTTCCACTCTTTTTCCTTGTAAATGACAGGTAGATGTTCTTTGTTATGGATTTTTAAATTTTAGTTTTTATTAAAAGATTTTATTAGTTTTTAATTTTATTACTCACTTTAAAAATTTATGGTATATTATTTTTTCAATTTAAATTTTATTTTTTTTAATTTTTTTGGTAAAGTTAATTTATTTTTCAATTTAATCCTTTAATTTATGTTTTATTTCAAATTCCATTTTTATTATTTTAATTAATATTTTTTTATTTTATATCAAACTGTATAATTGATTATTTTTTATTATTTTATTTGCTAAGAATTAAATTTCATGGTTTTTTATGTATGATATTTCTAATCTCCTAACGTGAATCATTTATTTAAAAGATTAACTTGGATCGATATCCTTTTCTGTTTTATTTTTTTAATTTTATTGTTTAATAGTAATTTTTTTTATTATCATTTGATCTAATAAAAAATAATTATAATAATCAAATTTATTAAATATAACTTACCTATTTTGTAAAATTAAATATCTTAATTTATATTTAGTTTTTTATTTTTCTTTCAATTTTGTTTTTAATTGTTATTAGTGACTTTGTTTTTCATTTATTTATACACATTATTCTTGATTTATGTACAAAATATATAGGAAAGCTTGCGTATTCAATTTTATTTTGAATAGAAATCTTTTTTCCCAACATGTAGTGAATCACAAGTTAAATAAATATTAATTTAAATATAACACGTGGGCATTTGATCTATGCGATAGAAAAATAAACGGAGGATGGCTGGTCAAGCCAAGACCAAGGTTGTGGACTTCAGACATTTCACTCTTTGTTCCGAAGGACAAACTTGAATTTGCCTGTCGAAAGCTAATAATTAATGTTTCTGTTCTTATATACATTATAGATTGTCGTATTATAAACTGAATTAATGTTTAAACATCTCAAGAAAAAATAAAAAAGATTGAAATCATTTTAATATCTAATCCTTCACTTCCGAAAGCATTTGAATGCAAGAGCTCTTATTTTATGTTTTCTTAACGACAAATTTTTGCTTCAATTTAATTTTCTCACATCAAGATCATGCATTGATCATCTTTTCGAGTTGATAAATAAAGATAATAATAAAAAAATTCGAATATTACTCAATTCGTCTGATTGAAATAATCTCCAAATTGGAACCCCGTGTTCAAATCTTAAAGAAACCATTATTATCTCTTGGTTGGAAAGGGAAATTCGGATTTAATTTGTGATCTGAGAGCTAATTAACGTCATAATCAATATCATGCATAGTACAAAAATGCAAGGTGAAACAATCTTTGAATGCTTGAAATTCATGAATCTAAGGTTTACATGCATGAATTCTCTACCTTAGCTATCATTCTATAGATTTCCATCATCAATGACTTCATGTCACAAGATTACAAATAGCTAGCAAGTTGCCATATATATATATATATACGTCAAGAAAGTGGTAGTTGTCGAGCTCCGAAGCCCACCTGGGAAATCGTATTGACCAAACGATGACGTGAGGGGTTAATTAGCCTATACTATACTTAATTAAATTAGTAATCAGACAACTCATGCAGTTCTAACATCATTCTTTTAGAGGGACGTCATCATATGGAAGTTAATGAACCAATCTAGGTTAACTTAAATACTATATGTTTTTTTAGTTCTGTCATTGATAAAATCCTTCGGAGTAAATATGAATAAAATGTTGACGAGTACAAGATTCTCTTTTTTAAAATCACCATTTTTAGTTCTGTCATTGATAAAATCCTTTGGAGTAAATATGTATAAGTACAAGATTCTCTTTTTAAAATTACCACATTGCTGGGAAATCAAGAAAAAAGAATTCCAATAGCACAAATAAACTTAGCCCTAAAACTAGTCAAAATCTCAAAAGACGGCTAAAAAAATTAACACGCAAGCTCAATTAATAGTTAGCCATTCCCGCGGAGGCAGGGCATTGCCGAGTAAGACAAAGCACAATCTAGCAAGGAACCTGCCAGATTGGATTGCCTCGTCAGGGCTAGTCTGGCTTACAAGGGGGTAAAAGATTTCATGTTACATGACTGTATAGAAATCCAAAAGTATTGGGAAAATAGTATATTTTGACTCTATCAATAATGGGCATCATAGTTTTATTAGTGAACAGCTAATTAATAGAAATAACAGTTCTATTAAACAATTTTTTTTTAATCAATACCGTCTATATTAAAGAACCTTCAATGAACATAACAATTCTTCATTATACAGAGTGTCGAAATGGCAATTATATTGTGCACTGACCACTTATTTATTTATTTATTATTTAGTCCTTAAAATTTATGTTTTTTCTTTCATTTTCTATCTATGTTTCTCTAGTTTTTTAATGTTTTGGTTCAAAAATTTATTTTATTTATATTTAATTCGTTTAGTTTGAGAGGAAAAAAAATATAATCAGGGAATGGAAGATGAGAGAATAAGTAGTTTAAATTCATTTAAGTTAAATGATTTTAAAATATATTTATGCTATTATTGTATTAATTATAGTTCACTTTTTACCTTTTTTTTATAAAATTATTGTATTTTTTTATAATATTAGCAAGCACTCATTTTATACAACCCTTCAAGAGTTTTTTTTTATTTTTTTTTTAAATTTTATTCATTGTCTTTCCTCCACGTGACCTTCAAAAAACTATTACAAGAAATTCCCCCAGTGGTGCGTTGTTCTTATATGATTTTTAATATGCTTCTTTGAAATTATCAAAACATTGTTTTTTATGATAAAAAAATTACGGCAGGTTTTACAAAAAAAAAAACAATTGATAATATCATGAAAAGGTTTTTATAATATAAAATATTTCAATTATCTATTTTTATTATCAAATAATTAAATAAAAAATAAAAAAATTGCTTGAAAAAAAAAACTTATTAAAATGAGCTCGACCCGGTAAGTAGGATAACGAGGTACAATAATAGTGACCAGATCAGGATTGGGCACTTTGTGAACTCACAGCATAACTGCAAATTTCAACAAATAAAAAAATATCACTTATTTATTAAGATTTAATTTTGGGTCGTGGGATCATAGCACTGCTATTATATATTAGGTGAGACCTGAAAATAACACAGTAAGTTTTATCCATGGATGATCCAAGGATAGAACTCTTTCCCTTCTCCTCGATCATACGATACATTTAGTCTTTTTTTTAGTCAAAATACTTCAATTTAATCTCACAGAAAAAATACATAAAATTGTTCTTGTTAAAATTAGGCTTAACATTCCATTCCATTTCATCTTGAGAGAAAAAAAAAATAAAAAGAAAAGTTGGCTCCCTCAAGCCTATAATTCAAGTTCAAATTGTCATGTAATTCGATGGCACCAATCTTCTCCTTTCATTATTTTAGTTGACCTAGAATAATAAAATAGGCAGTGCCACACCATATATGAACTCACTCGTTGTGGTATATGATTTTTGCTCCTTTTCCCATTATGTTTTTCCTATAAATAGAGAGAGCGGATGATTTTCTCTGGCCATCACGCATGTCGAACAAAGTTTCTTCCGTCTTTTTGCCTTTAATAGACTTTGATTACGCTTTTTCCCATACACATATACCTCCCCTGTAATACAGGCAATTTGAGTGCATTTTGCTTGTCTCCCATTTAGTCTCAATCTTTCATGCTCAGGCTAGTCTCCCTCGCCAATCTTCTCTTACACTCGCTACTCACACCCCAGGCTTGATTGCAGGTTAGTTTGTCCCTCTCTCTGTTTTCATTTGACATTCCTGCATCAATATGTATCTTTTCTTCTCCGTCTTGTTCTTGCTGTGACCCTTTGCCCTCAGTAACATGATTTCATGTTAACTTTTCTGGTGAATGACGGAGGAACCACTGGTTTTTATTCCTGTTTCAGACCCATTGAAAAGCTTTGGTTTTGTTTTCCGGTGTTGTCTTGAACCCCAATTTTTGTTGGCTAGTATCATTTATGCAGTGGAGATTCGGTTAATTGTGGTGCTTTTTCGCTCTTACATCTGTGTTGTTGTGGAAGCACTTCTGGTCTATTCTCTTTCTTGTCTTTGGAGGCCTAGTTATAATCTCTATTACTTAATTCTAAACCAATCCAACTCTATCTCAACTCTTCGAGTCTTGTAGTATCATACATTTATTGCCGTCTCCATGAAGTATATACCCTTTTCCCACTTTGTTTGAACATATATAGAGTTGAGAGAATATCTTAGAGAGAATAGTGAATTTGAGTTTTTGTTTTTTTAGAAATTATTTTTGAACAATTTCTAAAATTACGAGCAATGCTTAGGATTAAGAGGTACTTGAGAATATAATAACTGTTATTTTTTAAAATGTTTTTTTTAATATATGAAAATAGTATTTTTATTTTTTTAAAAAAATATTTTTAAAATATTTAGCACATTAAAACTCACTTGAAAACATAAAAAAATTAATTTAAAATATAAAAACAAGTTATAAATATCTTTTTCAAAAATGTGAATCATTTAAACCCAGGTCGTGCATTCATGGTATTTTATATATATTTTTAGTAATTTCAACCATTTTATTATCTACTAGTGTGGCAAAGAACAAGAAAAGAAATCAGTCAGACTTGGATGCCTTGCAGTTGCCATCATTTTGGCCTTTTCCCAATCAAAGCTTTCAGATTTTATACATCTCATATACAGTAGAGTAGATAGCCATGGTTGGAAACCTTGCGTCTTTCTTTCTTTATCATGCTGGTCATAATTATAAAATTCGCAAGGGCATGACGATTCCCGGCGTAACGTGTTGAGCATTCTTTGCCAGATACGTGGTGTCTATCCATTCTTGATTTTTATCCTCCTCTTCTTTCGTTGCCTTATTTTCTGTAAACATGTATTATTTTAGATCTCGAATAATTGTTTTTATTTATTGGAACAGTATTGATGGATGCAATTGTCATATGAGAATTCTCAATTGTTAAATATGAGATTGTGTTTTTTCTTTTTTTAATTATTTTAATATGTTAATATTAAAAATAAATTTTTAAAATTTTTATATTTTTACGACTAGAAAGAGCACAAGCAGCCAGCCTCAACAAAGAGTATAGAATGCCCGAATTAGTATATTCGTGAGTCGATTGTTTAACCAAAGGAACTGGAAAAAAATATATAAGAAAGCTGATTAGGTAGCATTCTTAACTTTATAATATATTATATATAATATAATAAATAAAAGCATGCATCCGTCGTGGATCCTGAACAATATTTACATTCTGTGGAGACAGATCGGATTCAGCTGTGTCCTCTTCCCATTCTATCTCATTATTAAAAATAAAATAACACCGAAGTTTCTAGCCGAATGATCTTGAACTGCCTTCTATGTGTGGTGTCAGCTGATCTCACCTAGTGACCCCAGATAATTATGGCAAGGGGACCCCAAATGACTGAGACGGCGAGTAGTTTTTTTTTTTAATGTTCGGAAGTAATAATTATTTCATCCATTACAGTTTGTTTCTATTTTATCTATCTTTGGCTCATGTTAAAAAAATAGAAGGGAGAAAAGAGGGAGAGAGATTTTTCATAATCCTATCATTTTGAATGTGAATAGCCACCATAAAAATGCAAAATTCAACTAAAATTACCTTGATCATCAAAATTAGGGAGGGAAAACTGGTTTCTACAGGGACCCTGTGGCATGGTGGTACTATATCTGTACCCTCTAATGAAGACAAAGGGTTGTTACCTTCTTGGTTCTTTCCTCCCTTGGCTAGGCTTTTAGATTCACATGCACTGTTTTTATTTTATTTTTATTTTTTTGTGCTTTGTTTTTGAAAGCTCGATGTATAGCTTTTCATAATTGTGTCACAACAAATTTCTGTTGTTGCGTTTTGAATTTGTTTTGCTAGTCTTAACTTGGCTTTCTCTTTCGTCTTTTCCTTTTCCGAATGTTCCTTCTCATGATTTTCCTTCCTTTTTTAATCTATAGTATATAAAATACAAGGAAGGGCAGAAGTAGCAAGACAGGCACAGAAGTACAATCCTGCAACAGAAGAAGGAAGATAGGAGAGAAGGAATCATTTTACACATCTTTGATCCTTTGCCAGCGAAGTTTTTGAAACGAAGTTGAAAAGAGAAGATGGGTTTCTGGACACTTTTTGAGGTGGCATCTTTGCCAATCATACAAGTCCTACTTATCAGCTTCCTGGGAGCTTTGATGGCAACTGAATATATGAATCTTCTCCCTAAGGATGCTAGAAGATCCTTAAATAAGGTAAGAATCAAGAATTTCATTGTTTTTATTAAGGTTGCTCTTTGATCCCTCTACAACAACGAAAATTCTTTTTCCCGATGTAGCTCGTGTTCATGGTGTTCACACCCTCTCTCATGTTTGCCAGCCTGGCTAAAACTGTTACTCTCGAAGACATTATCTCATGGTAGGCTAACAGAAATTTAAGCTCTTCACTTTTGACATGCTGCCAAAAGGTGTAATCCTGCACCTTGGAACCAATTTGGTGCAATTCTTTTAGCTGGAAAATTGATTCATGCTCTGCTTTGGTTGATCGTTTCCTCAGGTGGTTTATGCCTGTTAACATTGGATTCACATTCTTAATTGGAGGCACTCTTGGATGGATACTTGTTAAAATACTGAGACCAAAGCCTTACTTAGAGGGCCTTGTTATTGCTACATGTTCATCAGGTTAGTTGTTGTTGGACTATTTAACTTGTTGCATTCATGCGCGTAGACTGTTGAAACCCTGATTGTTGTGCACTTTTGGTGCTTGTTAAAATAGGAAACTTGGGAAATCTTCTGCTCATAATTGTCCCTGCAATCTGTAATGAGGACGGAAGTCCATTTGGTGACAGTAGCATCTGCTCCTCCGTTGGACTCTCATACGCTTCTTTCTCCATGGCGGTAATCTTCGAGTTGAAACTCAACAATGCCATGAGGCCAAGCATTGGGAAATCATATGTTTTCTGTAAAATCTCATTTTGTTTTGGTTTGTCAATGCAGCTAGGAGGTTTCTTCATCTGGACTTATACATTCTATCTAATACGAACGTCGGCTGCAAAATTAAAAGCACTTCAAGCAGTAGTAGAGGTCTCAAAAGCACCCAACAATGATTTAGAAGCTAGGCACGAAACTCACCTGCTAATAAGACAAGATGAAGAAAATGGTGCAATAGTTGTCGCGTCATCCAAGTCTGCTGAAGATACAGAAAGCCATGCTGTTAGTACTTTTACAATAGTCTGTCCTTCTATATTCCTATGCACACACTAATATCTACAGGCCTGATATTTGGACTTCTGAATCTCTCTGGTTTCAGATTGTTTCCCAGGAATCAGAACATGGAAAAGGGAATGTATCATCCTGGACTAAATTAATAGGGTTTCTTCATCAGATTTTAGAGGAGCTCCTGGCACCCCCAACTCTAGCTGCAGTGAGTTTCCTCGACATTTCACCTACTTTTTTTATTGAGAAAAGCTAAACACCAGATGGTTAACAAGCTTAATTTTGGCCATCCTCCTTCAGATTTTGGGATTCATCTTTGGAGCAACTGCATTTTTGAGGAACTTGATAATTGGTTCAGAAGCCCCTCTAAGAGTGATCCAAGACTCCATCAAATTACTTGGGTATGAATTTCTATCTTTCGACTTACAATTGTTCCGTTTAAGTTCAACAATTTCAGGTATCTAAAAGTGAAAACACTCTGTTGCAGAGATGGAACCATTCCTTGTATAACTCTCATATTGGGAGGCAACCTAACCGAAGGTAATAAAAATTAAAAAAAAATTCAAGTACTCGTTCGAAATTTCCAAACCAACATAAATGGCAACACATTCTGATAAGCTTCTATAATGTATTCTACATAAAAAGGCTTGCGCGCATCCAAAATCAAATCATGGATCGTTGTTGGGGTGATTTGTGTCCGATACATTATACTTCCTGCAATTGGTATGTGGGTTGTTAAAGCGGCTGGCCATCTTGGTTTTCTCCCATCAGACCCTCTCTTTCACTATGTTCTGATGATTCAGTATACCCTTCCACCTGCCATGAATATTGGTAATCAATGATATTCAACTGCATTTTATATAATCTGGAGATGCTAGCTTTGGCTGCTAAAATTGCTAATAATCTTCATATGTGCAGGTACCATGACACAGTTGTTTAATGTGGGACAAGAAGAGTGCTCGGTCCTCTTCTTGTGGACATACTTAGTTGCAGCCTTGGCACTCACTGCCTGGTCTACAATTTTCATGTGGATCTTGTCCTGAATAAACCTTCAAAGTAGGATGTAACTACTACAAGTCAAATAGTGTGAGATTCATCATATATTAAAATGGCCATATATAGGTATATACCACCGATCAAATGGGATATTTTTGTACCTGCACAAAACAAATATTTCTTGATTATTGGATTGCTTTATCGAAGCTTTTGCTATATAGTTTATTTATGTGTCGTCGTTGCATTTTTCAAGTTCTTGTAAACACGAACAGAGTCATAAAAAAAAACAGAACAGGCCCAGGATGTTGCTATTCTGGGCGTTGCATCTTCATGTACAATAAATAATTCCGGGATACCTGTATTTATAGGAAATCAAATTTTCACAGTCCGATGTACCTCAATTGGCATTAGTATATGTTTGTATATTAATTGTGGTTTTAGTGCATGTTAAAAAAAAAAAGAAGAAGGAAAAAACCGATCACCGAAGGATTTCAAATTTTTACTTACAGCCAAGTCGGAATGAACTGTTTTATGACATCAGATATTAAAATGTCCTTGATTTGAAGCAACTTGTTTCATAATTTAAATGCTTGCTGCTGTATCTAGATAACATTATCCAACCCCCCTCGGCTATGGCAACGAAGTCTAGACCTGCAAGCTCACCATCTTCTCCAAAACCCACATCAAGAAAGCCCTCATGGGCCCATGGCCTTTCTTTACTGTTCTTTTAACGGTTCTATCTCTTGGTAGCTACACTCGTTTTCCAACCTGACTCGTTCGAACCAGCTCACTTGCCGATCCACGAGCTGACTCCGCCACCATTGAAGGCTTTGAAGAAGAATGATCACATGCTTCAAGCAGTTGATTGGACCAGAAGATATTGTATATGATAGCAATTCGGGTGTTATTTACACTTCTTGCGCTGATGGGTGGGTTAAACGAGTCACGATTAATGACTCAGTTGCTGACAATATCGTGGAGAACTGGGTTAACACTGGAGGTTGGCCTCTCGGGCTCGACCTTGGACACGATAATGAAGTTATTGAAGGCGATGCTTGCAAGTTTGGTAACGTTAATTAATCAACTTAATGTTCCATAACAAGAAATAAACTAATACGCCTAGCATTTTAAATGTTTAATTTACTTTGAGTTACTGAAACTAATACGCCTAGCATTTTAAATGTTCAATTTACTTTCGAGTTACTGTTTGGCTTTTTTTTTTTTTTTCCTTCTTTGAACTTATTCTTTTTTTTTTTTTTTCATAACCATATTCTTGTGTTTTTCAATTATGCCCATCAGCAGTTAGTTGGGATGAAATTTAGGTTTGGTATTTTGATTTAAATGCCTTGACATAAGATTCTTCGGTAACACTAGAAATTCCAGCTGTCAGTTGAAACTAGATTTTATGCAAAATAGTTGGAATTTCTCGTTTTCTAATTAATTAAAACTAAAGGGACTAGAATTAAAATGGCCGGGAAAAGCCCTTCTTTTTTTTTAGAGAAGAGAAAAAAAGAGAGAAAAAAATATTCACTAAGGCACTTCAAGATTTCTTCTCGACTATGCTTTGATTCAAGACGAAAGCTTTAATGATATGAATCTGACAATATAAAAATGATCAATTTTAAAAAAATTAAATGTTATCACACACATCACCAAACCATAATGGTTTAGATTACATGCTAGTGTGTTTATACCACACACCAACCCTTTTTCTCTCGCTTTTTATTTTAATTTTTTAATTAATAATAATTCTTCAATTCAATCCTGAATTTCATTTTACCCTACTCTAATTAATTTTTTATTTTATTTTGTCTCTAATTCTCTAATAGCTTATTAATTTAATCTTGGATTTCATCTTGTCAGATGAAGGACGGCTTAAATGGAAGAAAAGTTAAGAAAGGGTAAAGAAGGTGATGATTAGCTAACCGAATTAGCACAATGTGATTATGCATATGACCCGATTCGTGAATTTTACCTCAAAATTAAACACAGATTACAATGTTTACAATGAAGCTCAGATTTACAATGTTTTTTTTTGTACTATAATTATTTTTATTTTATTTTTTAAAATATTTTTATTTAATTAAAATAAAATCCATAAAAATAAACTAAATGCAAGCTTATGCGCTTCCAAGTATTTATTAAAAATAAATACTTGTAAAAATCAAGTATTGATTTAATATAATATAAAAAATTTACTTGAGAATACTATAATTTTTTATAAAAAAATCAAAATAAATATGATGATTAATTTAAGATTAATAAAATATTAAGAAATCAAATTAAAAAAAATTGAATAAAAAAAAAAAACTTGACAATAAAATCATATAAATGACGTATACGTCATCCTCCACATGCATATAATTGATTATTTTTGCATAAGATGGCTTTATGGTAGATGACTAGGCATCTTCCTCGTACGTCAACACCCGCTCGCATGCACTTGTCGGAAGTATAAATTAGAATTGAATGTATATAATTTTCGAGTTTTACGAAGAGATGTTTTTGTTTTTTAATCGCAGATCTCATCAATGCTCCTGTCAGTTCTGGAAAGAAGGCAGATGCGTGGCTCCTTTTTCATTGTTTTTGTGGTCGTTAGAAGAGCCCATATAAGAGTTTGACTCGGATCACATGGGGGTTGAATTGACAGAATCAACTCAAGTTTTGATCTTTTAAGAGAAAAACTCATGAAATAATGTGGTTTTGGTTAAAAGAAAGAAAGAATCAACCCCCAATGGCAACACCTGCAAGCTCACCATCTTCTCTGAAACCCACATCAAGAAACACCTCATGGCCTTTCTTTACTGTTCTTGTAACGGTTCTATCTCCTGTCTTGGTAGCTACACTCGTTTTCCAACTTGACTCATTCGAACCAGCTCACTTGCCGATCCACGAGCTGACTCAGCCACCATTGAAGGCTTTGAAGAAGAATGATCACATGCTTCAAGGATCAGAGCTTGTGGGTTTCAAGCAGTTGATTGGGCCAGAAGATATTGCATATGATAGCAATTCGGGTGTTATTTACACTTCTTGCGCTGATGGGTGGGTTAAACGAGTCACGATTAATGACTCAGTTGCTGACGCTATCGTGGAGAGCTGGGTTAACACTGGAGGTAGGCCTCTCGGACTCGCCCTTGGACACGATAATGAAGTTATTGTAGCCGATGCTTACAAGGTTAGTAATGTTAATCAGTCAACTTATAGGGTGTTTGAATTAGAGGGTGTTTGAATAAGAAGTAATTTTTGTTTTTTTAAAGAAAAAGATATGTTTTTATAATTTTTAAAGATGTCGTTTATATGTAAAAGATATTATATTTTGATAAAAAATCACCACACTTTCAAACTAAACATACTCTTAATGTTTTATTACGTATGTCCTGTTTGTTTTTTTTTTTCATTATCATTTTTTTTTTTTTTAGGAATTGATTGGATAGAAATTTAGGTTTGGTGTTTTGGTTTGATCTACTTGATATAAAGTTCTTTGGTGATATAGCACAACAAGATTTTACAGTTTTATTGACGGACAAATTCCATTGATGTGTGATTAGATGTTCGTTAGTGATTTTTTTATCGACATCAACTTATAGGGTGTTTGAATTAGAGGGTATTTAAATAAAAAGTAATTTTTGTTTTTTAAAAGAAAAAGATATGTTTTTATAATATTTAAAGGTGTCGTTTATATGTAAAAGATATTATATCTTTGATAAAAAATCACTACACTTCCAAATCAAACACACTTTTAATGTTTTATTATGCATGTCCTGTTTGTTCTTTTTTTTTTTCATTATCATTTTTTTTTCTTTTTAGGAATTGATTGGATAGAAATTTGGGTTTGGGGTTTTGGTTTGATCTACGTGATATAAAGTTCTTTGGTGATATAGTACAATAAGATTTTACAGTTTTACTGACGGACAAATTTCATTGATATGTGATTAGATGTTCATTAGTGATTTTTTTATCGACGTCATCATTGACGGATTATGTTCGTCGGGTTACCTTTCATCGGTGATTCAACATTCTGTTGCTATATCGGTCGGCAAAACAAAAAAATCATTTGCCGATGGTTTTACAGACGGAATTTGCGCGCAAAAAAAAAGATTCTCGCTTGAAATATACCAACAGATTTGTATCCGTCAGTGATATCGTGATTTACCGACAGACACTAACCGTCGGTAAAGCTGTTGATGAGTGTTTAAAATATTGACCAAATGAATCCATTGGTAAAATCCTTGGTAATTGTTTTTTTCTAAAAAAAATTTAAAAAATTATTTAGGATATATAATATAAAACTATATAAATTAATTGTAATACAAACCAATTACGCAAATAAAATTATTTAGAAAAAATAGTTGCTAAAGCCACATGCTCCTTCTTAGCCATGCACTGTTTTTGGGATTACCACCTTAATAGAGATAAATCTAGATCTTGTTTATTTAATGAAAGATGATTTATTTTAAAATTTTAATTATGTAAAAGTAAAAAAAAAATTGATAGTTAATAGTATAATTTTATAAAAATAAATTATTTTTTTATTTTTGATAGTGTAATGAAAAATAAGTTGAAAAACACTTTTTAATATTTGGTTATTGCATGAAAAATAAGTTGGAAAATAACTTATTAATGTTTTATTTTTTTCAAGTTTATTAAAATAGTGAGGAACAAATCTTACAAATTAAAAAGTTGAATGAGAATGAAATTGAAAAAAAATCATAAATTATCTCAAATAAAATAAATAATAATCATATTTGATAGTGTGATTTTGTAAAAATGAATTATTTTTTGATGTTTGATAGTGTAATGAAAAATAAATTGAAACACTTTCTAATATTTGATTATAGCATGAAAAATGAGTTGGAAAATAACTTATAAATATTTTATTTTTCTCAAGTTTATTAAAATAATGAGGAACAAATCTTACAAATTAAAAAGTTGAATGAGAATGAAATTGAAAAAAACATTTCATAAATTATCTCAAATAAAATAAATAATAATCAAAATAATAGAAATCAAATCTAAAAAATAAAAAAATAAAAGAGGAAGAAATTAAAATAATAATATTAATATTTTATAAATTATTTCAAATAAAATAAGTAACAATCAAAAGAATGAGGATCAAATTTGATAGATAAAAAATTTTAATAAAAAAATATTAAAAGAAAAGCAAATAGTAATTATAAAAATGAGAACCAAAGTTAATATAAAAATTGAATTTTAAGCGATGAAATTAAATAATAAATATTCAAAACAAAATATGTATAGCAATCAAAAGTTTGAGAATTAAATTTGATATAATTAGTAAATGATATGATATTTCTAAATTTTTCACAATTTCAAGAAAGTGTTTTCTACTCATATTTTTAGGAAAATACTTTCCTTAAAACCAAGTTAAATTTTTTTTAATAAAAAAAATTTTTGTTGATTAATTTTTTTAATAATAAATAAATATAAAAAAATTTAAAAAGTAATTTTTTAAAAATTACTTTTTAAAAAATAAATATGACTCTAATAGCATAAAGAATTACTATTTTTGGAGATTGAATACAAAAAAATTTAAAAAGTAATTTTCTAAAAATTACTTTTAAAAAAATAAATATGACTCTAATAGCAGAAAGAATTACTATTTTTGGAGATGGAAGGTTGTGCCACTAGATCATGATGGTCCGGTTCATATGCTGGTATCTTTATATTAAGCGCTAATTCTTTGTTTTAATGTTTTAATCAATAATAATTCTTTGATTGAATTTTGAATTTTGAATTTCATTTCTCCCCAGCCTAGTCAAATTTTTTTAATTTAATTTGTAATTTTCTAATAGCTGATATGAATTTAATCTCGCATTTCATTTTAAACAATATAAAATGAAGACTCAAATAGAAAAAAAGCTTAGAAGGGTAAAGAATGTGATAACTAGCCAACTAAATTAGCACTTTTTTGCTTTATGGTTATGTATATGATTTGATTCATGAATTTTACAGTTAACCCGTTATTAAAATGGCTCATAACCTCAAAATTAAAATCATATGTTAAATTTATTGACGCAAATTCATTGTTTTTTTTTTTTTTTAATTTTATTGACGCAAATTCATTGTTTTTTTTTAAAAAAAAAATTTGTTGCCATCACTAAGTGTATTTAGCAACGTGGTGGACAAAGAGATTAGGCTCGTTAGGCATGAAATTGATTTCATTTTAGGTAATTAGAGGAAAAAAGGAAAACAAAAATCACATTTTGTTTATTAGAGTGTCAAATGTAAAAAAATAATATAAAATTACATGAATCTAAGACTTCTTAGGAATGATATAATATGTTCCGAATGGAATCACTTCTCCCTCAGAGAAGTTTGAGCGAATGCGACCTTTTTTTCAAGATCATTATTGTTTTTGAAAAATTAGCTTTATTTATCTTTATATTTAGTCTTATGTCTATAAGTCTAATTGTCTTGAAATCAACTTTGAATATATGATCATTTTTCAATGTATTTTTTTTCTCATGTATTTAATACAAGTTTACTAATGTCTTGTGTGTATCACTGGTATTACGTCAATTACCGCGCGCTCGGGCTTGTTATTTATAATGTTGTGTATAACAGGGACTGCTAAAGATAAGTGGAGAGGGTAAAGTGGAGCTACTAGCTGATGAGGCAGAGGGTGTAAAATTGAAGCTCACAGATGCTGTAGATATAGCAGAAGATGGCACCATCTATTTTACAGATGCTTCATACAAATACAATCTGCTCGAGTTCTTCTGGGACCTTTTGGAGGGTAAGCCATATGGTCGAGCAATCAGCTATGATCCAGTTACCAAAGAGACCAAGGTTTTGGCCCATGACCTCTACTTTGCTAATGGAGTCGCGGTCTCACCAGATCAACAATATGTGGTCTTCTGTGAAACATTCATGTATGATCCGAGTAATCTTATTTACGTTCTTGCAAACACGCATGCTAGTTTTCGAGAAATTAGCTTCTTTGATATTTCTTTCTTTCGTTTGGCTTTCATAAGGGGATTTTTTGGTTTTGCGCTAAGGGATAAGGCTATACGCTAACAAAACGTTGAGATAATAAATTTTACAGGTTATCCAACACCACCAACTATCTATGAATTATCATTTAGTTCTTATAATTTACCTTTTTGAACTGGTTATTGCAGGAGAAGGTGTAGAAAATATCACATACAAGGAAAGAAAAAAGGGAGCCTAGAGACATTCATTGACAATTTGCCAGGCTTGCCTGATAACATCCATCATGATGGACATGGCCATTACTATATTGCATTATCCTCGGTAATTTAATTGCGTTACTGCTATTCTTCACTTGCATGAATCTTCTTTTTCCCTTCACTTAGAGACCTCTATAGTATGACTGTTGTTTATAACACCAATAATGTTGCTGCAAAAATACAACAGGGAATCACAGTTGCACTGGACCTAGCACTCAAACATCCTTTTCTTCGGAAGCTGACTGGAATCTATACGAAGTACATGGGGGAAATTCATGCGTCGAAGAATAGTGGTGTTTTCATCGTAGATTTGGAAGGAAAACCAACGGAGCATTACTATGATCCGGGTTTGGCATTGATTTCAAGTGGGATCAGGATTGGAAACCATATACACTGCGGTTCCCTTCTCTATCCCTACATTGTCCGTCTTGATGTATCAAAGCATCCTGCACGAGCCACAGTGTAAGCAACACCCCTATAAAGTGATGTTCTTCGCACTATCCCACACCCTACGATGATTTTATCATATTATTCTAATAATGTATCTTCTTCTTTCTTGGCTATTTATGATATTGTTGGCTATGAAATGATCAAAGGACAAGATTTGTGTCTTTTTCAGCTATAGAAATTATTCAAGGACAGAAAATGAATGTTAAATAAATATTTTCTAATTGTGGCAACACTCCCATTGCTATTTTCGGCTGCTGTCAATGCTCAAAGTGAGATTATTCTTCCCAGATCGGACATAAAAAAAATTTGCAGGCCCTGAGCTACATATCATCAACCCAGATCGTGTAGGTAACCAGGGGAAATTACCCATCTTTAATATGTCATTGTTTACTCCAAAAATAAACTTAGTGTTTGTCTTATTGTTCAATTTAAAGTTCAAAAAAAGTTATTCATTTTATAAATAAAAAGCATGCTGTTCTTGGGGAAGATATTGTAATCTGTTGAAGATGAAGATTTTATAAAGGTGCAATGTCGTTCGGTATAGATTTATATGCTTCATTATATTAGGAATGGAATGTACATTGATTTCCATGTTTGATTATGTTGAATTACGTATTGTATTCTCTCCAATCATAGCTCTAATTTCCGATTTCAATTTTCAATATTTGCCATGTACTCATACATCTCTTTCACAGCCGAAATTTGATTTTATAATTTGCTGTCCAGCTTTGATATTTTGTTTGTTCGTTGTTCTCTTATAAATGTTGATTACCAAACCAATTGAAACACAGTGTCATCCTTCTTCCTTTCTTGCTGCTGTTGTGGGCAAGGTTTGTTGCTTGTGACATTTCTGCACAGCAATGTCTCCGTATGTCATGTCTAAGCAATGCTGGGAAGTGGAACCAAATTGTTGTTACTGTGATTGTTTCCTTGCTGCAGAGTTCCATTCATGTCCACCTTTTACATTTTAAATTGTGTTGGACTATTAGGTTAATGCTGTTAGGTGTAAATGTTTGATAGAATATGCAAAAGGTAATGGTGAAAAGTTGTTGTAAGAGTGCTGGGATCATTATCAAGTTGTTGTTAGTAAAAGTTGTATTTTCAAAGTATTTAAAAAAAATTAATTTTATTTTAATTTTAAATTATTCTTTTGTATTTTTAAAAATAAAAAAATATTATTTTAATATATTTTCAAGTAAAAATCAATCATTTTCAAAAATAATAACTACATACAATACTTTCAAACATTCCATGTAACTTCAATATTTTCATAAAGCTTAGTAATTTTTGCTTTTTTAGTATATTACCTGGCTACTGTCAATGCAGTATTGCATGCTTCTATGGAAAATATTGTGTAATCTTTAACTTGTAGTATAAATGTTTATTACTAATATAAGCAAGCATGCCAGAGAAGTACAGTTGTAGTTTGTAATAACATTTTGAAATTTAATTCTTGTCGAAAGCACTTCTGTATTTATCACGATGTTAATTTTTCAAAGATTGTTTATTTTTGTATTTTAAAAATATTTTTAAATAATTTAAAAAGCTTTTTTTATTTTAAATTAATTTTTTTTGTATTTTTAAATTATTTTGGTTTGTTTATGTTAAAAATAATTTTAAAAAAATAAAAAAAAATTATTAGTATATATTTTAATATAAAAAATTATTTAAAAAACAACTACAATATTCTCAACAACATTAAAACCATAAATAGTGGAGCTTTCAGCCAAAAATTATTAAAAAAGAGAAAATATGACTGAGTGACCTTTGATACATCCATTAACCCATATTTGAATACATTATTAGACTTCATTTATAGGTATACCATAGTTATTTTATAAAGTCATAGTTATTTTATAAAGTTATAGGTGGCAAGTTAAATCTTTTTTTTTTTTAATTTATGAGAGTATATATAGCCTAAATTAATAGCTATTAATAAGGTATAGTTTATGTCTTTTATTTAAAATCTTATATTTAATACACTATGAAAAAATAACTTGTTTAATTTGATTATTGATAATAATAGTTATAAAAATATTATCGATGACCATAATGCTAATAAATTATTTAAAATCTCATATTAGAACCGTATAAAGTGGGAAATAAGAGTAAACACATGTTATAAAGTATCTTTTTTATTGAGAAATATAGGGATGAGATTTATTATCATGTGATAGATATGGATGTATATAGTTTGATATTTAATAAGCTTTAGCATAATAATGTAGAAGTTATATTCTTATGTAGAGATAATTTGTATAAGATTAATAGTTATATATCTATATCATTTAGCTGGGAACCAAACCCAAAGTTTATAAGATATAGGAGAAGAAAGTGGAGGTACCAATTGTTTAGGCTAATGATAAAATAAAAAATTTTAAAAGGGTTTTCATTCATATATTCTGGCTCTAGTAACCAAAAATTTTAAAGGTGAATTAGTTACTTTAGTTATAGAGTTTATTTTGCTTCTTTTTTTTTTTTAGATTAATATAGGTGTCCGGGCCAGCTTACACGCACCACTACTAATCCCACGGGCCCTGAAATTAACGACCATATAAGCCTCTAGTGGCTATCATATGAGCAACCAAGAACTCGAACCAGAAATCACAGAGGGAACCTGAAATCACAGAGGGAACAAATCCTTTAGTCCCAAATTCTTACCACTTGACCACCACCTAGATGGTTATTTATTTTGCTTCTTAGTTACTTTAGTTATAGAGCTTGTTCCGAAAAAAGCAAAAGAATAATAATTATTATCATTTACAAGGAACAATCCAAATTCACTAAATATTATAAAAAATCATTGCAATATAAAGTAAATGTAAAATTCAAATAATAGTTGAAAGTCATGAACATGTTAAAGTTAAATTAACTAAAAAAACTAGAACAAGTTATTGAAATTGCTCAAGAAGATGAAGTTAACATCAAAAAATAATTAAGTGTTGATGTGTCATTCAAACCAAATGTATTTATGTTGAATCAATAGTCTAGAATTACCAATTTAACAGGTAGTCAAACCTTTGTTGTTTGATACACATCAATTGAGGTTTTTATTCTCTCAAAAGATAGTTTTATGCGACTTTAATTCTTTAAATCTCGGTAAGTTCTGTCTAGATCTTGAAATTTCGCATGAATATATCTTTGTTGAAATTAAATTTGAGATATTTGAAACAAGTTACCATAAATCGGTGACAATGCTACATTCAAAGCATTTATTTCTTTGGCATGGTTAAGTTTAATCTCTAACATTTAAATTGAGAGCAAAATTTTTCACAAGTAGAGAGAAAGGTGTGAGACAATTTCTTCATTACTTTTGGTGTATTTTTTATGTAATTATTTTTATTGTATCATTTATTTAATTGTTAATATTTTCTTGGTTTTGAGAAGTTATAGAAGAATGGCACTATAGTAAAATAAATATAACTTTAATCCAACCATTTCATCAAATTAAAATTTTCATAATAGATTATAAAAACCCTATTTTTCATAGAGTTAAAATTTCATTATTATTGGAGCTCGGAAAGGTCTTCAAATCAAGCTAAATGTTACTATTTGGGATTTTTTTTATTTTCTTAATTGATTTAGAATTTTTTTTCTTACTAGTTAGATTATATTTTTTTTATTTTTTCAACTTTATTTAGAAATTTTTACTAATACATAAGTAGCCTAGAAGAGTTGTAACATGGAGTTATTATTAAAGATTAATGAAATAAACTTTTACGAATTTATTTGAGTAAATTTCAGCATCCTTACTATTTGGGATTTTTTTTAATTTTCCTAGTTAATTTAGAATTTTTTTTACTAGTTAGATTATAATTTTTTTATTTTTTTTAGAAATTTTTACTAATATATAAGTAGTCTAAAAGAATTGTAATAAGGAGTTATTATTAAAGAATAATGAAATAAACTTCTATGAATTTATTTGAGTAAATCTCAAGATACTAGTTTTTATCTACGCATATGCTTTCAATTACGGGCGAAGATTGAACTTATATATACTGTGGTTCTATCGTCTATCCATACATCGTCCATGTCGAAATGGCAGAGCATCCTGCATGAACCACAACATGAGCAAAACCCCTGTAAAATCACACATTCAACTAGTTTTGAGTACACGGGTCTTCAAGATCAATCCAAATGCTGGAAAGTTCTGTTTGATAAAAACAATCATCGCTGTATTTATCGATTGAAATAAATTTTGCAAACTTTGTGTATGAAATTGCTTTACAGTTCGCTGTTTTTGACTGAACTTCTAATATCAGCAGGTGGTTTGTGTCTCTGACCTAAAGAGGCTACCCAATGCCTTTGCCTTCTCCCTCAGAATAAACTTCTGCACTTTTCCAGTAGAGTTTCTCGGCAAATCCTCAAAAATGACAGTTTTGGGAGCCATATAATGTGGCAAACGATCCTGGCAAAACTTAATTATATCTTGAGCATCAACGTCAAATCCCTCTCTTAACTTCACAAATGCACAAGGGGTTTGTCCCCAGAGGTCATCTGGCCGCCCAACAACTGCGACCTCGAGAATTGCTGGATGATTATACAGAACTGTTTCTACTTCAAGTGTGCATACATTCTCTCCACCAGTAATTACAATATCCTTTGCTCGGTCCTTCACTTCAATATATCCATCAGAATGTTTCACAGCAAGATCCCCACTTCTAAACCAGCCGCCTCTGAAAGCATCCTCAGTTGCTTTCGAGTCTTTTAGGTAGCCACTCATCACAGTGTTTCCTCTGAACATAATCTCTCCAATCGTTTTACCATCTGCTGGTACACTTTCCATGGTGACAGTATCCTTCACGTCAACATCTTCCAATCCAAGATGTTGTACCCCTTGTCGAGATTTCATCTTTGATCTCTCGTTGAGAGGAAGTGAATCCCATTCAGATTTCCATGAGCAATAAGTCCCTGGACCATAAGTTTCTGTAAGGCCATACAAATGAGATACACCAAAACCTAACTTTTCCATCTTGAAAAAGATTTGAGGGGGTGGTGGTGCACCCCCTGTCATAATTTCCACTTTGTGAGGAAGGGGTTTTTTGTCACTAACTGCTGAATTCACAATCATGCTCAAGACAGTCGGTGCTCCTGCCATGTGTGTCACCTTGTGCTGATCAATGCTGTCAAATATGTCTTTTGGGGAGACTTTTCTCAGGCATACATTAGCACCACCCTGTGCTGCCATACCCCAAGTGAGGCACCATCCATTGCAATGAAACATGGGCACAGTCCAAAGGTAAACAGGCGTTGGACCAATGCCATGGAGGAAAAGCGTCGCAAGGGTGTTGAGATATGCTCCCCTGTGACTATAAACAACTCCTTTGGGCCTTGACGTTGTGCCAGAAGTATAATTTACACTGATAGGATCCCATTCGCTTTCCGGTTGCCTGATCTCAAATCCACTGTGTCCATTTTCCAAGAGGCTTTCATACTCGTAACTACTTGAACTGAAGCCAGTGGGAGAAACATCAGATTCAGAAATCAAGACCACCATAGGTGGTTTTGTACCTGTCTTTTCTAGAAGATCAAGCGCTCCTCTGGCAATATCAAGTAACTGGTGGTCCACGAAAATAATCTTCGCCTCCGAATGTTTCAGTAGGATAGACACCATATTCGAGTCATGGCGAGTATTAAGAGTACAGAAAACTGCTCCAGCCATTGGAACTGCAAAGTGCAGCTCATACATTGCTGGAACATTAGGGGCCAGAGCAGCAACCTGCTTAAATTTATAGTCTCAGAACATCAAAACAGTAATGACTTGATAAGGTAAACATATTTGATTCAACCACTAATACCGTCAAAATAAACAAATTCACTCCCAAAAGTATGATAGAACTACAACGCGAAACAGAACATCTCAAGCTGACAAGATTGAAAGTAATATCTCCTTTTACTCCATTTTGCTGATTAGTGATGAATAAATTTTTGGCCGTAATCTCGTCAAATGAGACTGTCATCTCCTATAATAACGCTTGGTGACTGTAGCATTCAGTAAGCCTTTATCTGCCTTTATCTAACTCAATCAAATGCACCATGCTTGATGCTACTTTCGAATTATTTCCGACAAGAGCTATTGAACCATGCCAAGTAAAACAGTGAAACAATATCAAACAGAACCAACTAACATTTCAATAACAACCCAAAAAACTCTTACTGCCTAGAAATCTATGTAACCATGCAATGATCAAGAAAGTGTCATACCATTTTAACCCACAAGATCAAATTTACTCTCAATAACAGGGTAATTATATACAAAAGAAAAGGGAGAAAAAACCAGAAGGTGAATCCTTGTCAGAATCAAAGTATTGGTGTGACCTGGAGCAGCCTGTGGAAAGCAGCGGACAAACCCCACTGCTGGAAATTAAAAAAAAAAAAAAAACTGAAGAACAGACTTACCACATCACCGCGAGAAATTCCCAACTGGGATAAGGCAGAGGCAAGTTTGAGGCAACGTTGATGAGTTTCAGCCCATGTAAACTTCAAAGAACCATAAACAACTGAAGTTCTGTCCCTATAAACTGTAGCTGATCGCTCCAAGAAGCTTATAGGAGACAAAGGGGCATAATTTGCCTTGCAACGTACAAGACCCTCCATTGATTTCCATGAGTCTGGTTCAAGAAGATCACTGGCAAAGCTTGAGAACCGTGCACGAGGTTGTTGGCTTAAATTTGAACTGACGAATCTGTTGAAAGTGGAAGTCAAGCGAGTTAAGTGTTTATGGTTCTTGACGAAGAGATTCATTTTGGAGTTCTCAAGGAACTGAAGGTACTAAAGCATTTGTTCAAAGGTCCATCTAGAATTTAGTTTCCTCAGGAGTGCCATCATGTTTTAATGGGATAAACCTCAAATAATATATAAGAATGTTCATAGCATTAATCCACTTACTAATGGTTCTTAACATGTGATTTGGATAAGAGTTTCACGATATGTTGTCAAGAATTAACGATGAGATGAAAGAAAGTTCGACAAATGGACCGCATTGATAAATCTTCCAGGACCACCTAAACAAGGAGAGCAATTATTCAAAAAATTGCCAGGAACACTGTAACCACGAACCTGCTTGATTGTAATTGCGAATAAAAAGTAATTGCGTGAAAGTAAAATAAAAAAATAAAATAAAGAAAGTGATGTAAATCTTTAAGCTTGATTAATAGTGGTGGAGCCCATCATAAAAAGAAATACATGCAGACTTATCTATAGCTGTAATAATTTAAGCTGTTGTGTTGATCCGTGTACCGTGGGGCACGCATGTGCAAATTGATTGGATGACAGATTTAGCGATTGGGCTTGACTTTTTTTTCTGTCTTTTATTTTTTTATCAAAATCAGGCTTTGATGAATCTATCACTTGATGGGCTCATTCAAATTGCGGTGTCATCACGTAAAATTTCAAAAACAAAAAAGTAGTTAATTGATATAGAAGTGAAAAAAAAAAGGTTAAAATAGTATAATTTCATCATGATAGTTATCATGTTTCAAAATAATAATATTTTATAAATATTACATTTCTAAAATACAACATGATTAAAATGTAATATTTCTTACTCATCCGGTCAATTTATATATAATGATTGGTAAATTCAGTTAATTGATTTTCAAAATAACAAAAAAAAATTAAAATTGCAAAAATAGTTTTGAAATCATGGGCCTTGATTCAATTCTTAGGGATTTGGTATCTTTCATTAAACACTTCAATAAAATAGCATAAAAAAACCTTTGAATTTCATATTATTTTATTTAATATATTCATTATTTTTCCTATGACTTTGTCTTACATCAAGTATATTAGAGATAAAAATATTTTTTTCAACAGTGTTAAGAATATAGTTTTCAAAATGTGTTAAATAAAAATGTGGTGGCTATGTTTGAAAAAAATGTGGTAGTATGATTATGATTATGATTATGGTGTTAAAAAATAATTCATCCTTTTTCATGTTGATGATAAGTGAAAAATAAAATTAGAAATAAAAAAAAGTTTACCTGTGTGCTAAAAACAATTAAAAAAAAGTGGATAACTTTAATAATCGCTAAATAAACAGTATTATTCGTTTAGATCAAACCAATATTAAAACACTAGTTTGTGTGTTGTGGACAATCATGTCCTCTAATAGATCTTCACCTAAGCAAATCTTCGTGTTCGTTAAATCATGGGCCTTAACCCAACTTTTAAGCCAATTACCAAAGAACCCAACATTAATAGTATAAATACAATGTAGTGTTAGGACTTCTAGGAAGTTAGCATGAAGTCGCATGCCTTCTTTTCTAAATATACTTTGCTAATCTTTTTATGTTTATCGTCAATGGTTATTATTTGCCAACCTTTTTTGTCAATCACCTACAAGCACTAACATTTCTCATTAATAGATGCAGTGCCTGTATATCTCGTTATGGTGCCTGCACATCTCAATCTGTAGGAACAGAATAAGAGAATGATTATCCTCTCATGGTACGCCCCTCATTCTCAAATAAAATAATCAACCTTCTTTGGGCATGCTAAATAAAATAATCTTTTTTTTTTAGATTTAGTTTAGAAGGATAGCTCAGCCATCATGATGTTTTGAACCATAATTTTTTTATACCTTTTTATGTAGAAATTTTTTTTAAGAATCCACCGTATTTTTATTAAACTTTAATATAGATATAATAAATATTTATATCTTATTAAATACTTTAAAATAAAATTATATTCCAAACACTTATCTTCATAAAAGAATAAGACTTATAAACTATAAATACACTATGAAACTTTTAAAATAAAAGTCTATAATCTTCATTTTCTATTGTATATATATTTTCAAGGTATTTTTCTCTAAAATATTATTGTATTTTTTCTATCTAAAAAGATATTTATTTAAACATCAAAGAACTTTTACAAGTATTAACCATAAGCAACCTTGGCCCCTCAAGTATTAAATATAAGCTATTAACTACCTTGGTTAGAAAAAATAGATAAAATTACTAAGTATCTATTAATTAATTTATTATCCAACTCAGGAATTATATTCTTAACCTACATGAGATTTTTATGAATTATCAAAATTCTTTCACGTTCATAGACATGGTTTTATATCCTAGCTTATGTTCTTAACATGTTATCTACAAGGAAACTTTTTATGAAAAGATATATGAATGTTATTGTCTTATTTATAGTGCTGCTGATGAGCTTCGTGATCACCTTAATTTTTTGTTTTTATTTTAATTGCTTGTACTCTTAAATGTGTTTGGTGTACTGTCTAATTTAAATGTGGCTTTTCTAAGCTTGTTGGTGGCTAGATATTAGAGTTTAAATGGACAAAAGAACAGCTGCGTAAGACAACTTTCAGTCTATGATTACGAGAATAGCATGGAACGCTACAATACACGGTATATAGAAGCAGAGAAATGCGAGGAATCATGGAAGTGCCGTGATCTCTCCTGATACATTAGTGAAATGTCTTTACCAGCTAGCATGTTGTAGATTGTGCAAATCCAAGCTTCTTCAAGAAGCTGTTTTGAATCCTAATCTGTCTACTATATGCAAACAATGGACGTTGATATGGCTGTTTGTGCAATCAGATAAGCATCCTTGTTAGTATTGTGGGGCTATCTCTTGATTTTGATTGATGAAACACTTCATTTTTCAACAAAAAAAACCCAGTAAATTCTTGTGAAAACATGGAGATTAATACTTCAATTAGTTGAATAAAGATGCAACATACTTCGTCCACCTTTTATGCCAGCACGCAAGCTTAAAAAAAGATAAAAAAAGTATTTTCATTTTCAGCGAAAAAAAATAAATCCATTTTCTCACAGAGTTTCAATGAACATGATTTGTGTTACCAGACTCAATTGATAGGAGACCCTATTGAGGCAGGCAACTCAATCCGCACATATACTAGCAAAACCCCTGCCAGCGCAGTCATACTGAATTCCACATGCAAAATACACAGCAGATATCAAATACTAGAAATGAATTCCAGATTTAACAAATTCCTCAAATCAAACACACAGTACCACAAGGAAGAAAAGGGTTGCTTCTTGCATATATCCATAAATTTGATAGCTCTTCAAAACCTTGTGCAACTATGACACATACAAAATGGTCTTTATCAGTGTAAAAAGTAGACAAACATATTCAAATTCGATTTCCCTGGAATGTTGTCTTGACTTCCAGGTATTATAATACAAATTAGGCTTCAGGACTGCAGCAAATACAGAATCTGATCATCTTTTCGCCTTTACAGGTATATAACTCAAATAGCAACATCATTTACCGTATGGGATTGAGATTTATTAAAAGTAAGAAATAAAAGATAAAACTTTGAGTGTGGTTGGCATAAAATCCAAAAATGTAGACGCGTGAGAAAGAATACTTGAAGGTGAAACTTCTGAGCAGCACCAGCAAATGTTTTAGTGAGAGGAGCAGCTAAATGAGTATGCACCCAGTCAATCTAAAGCGCCTATGACTGCATCAACAACCTCTTGGGTGGTGCTGGATCCTCCTAGATCTTTTGTTCGGTAACGGCCCTCTGAGATTACCTGTTTGACTGCAGTTTCTAATCGATCAGCAAAAGAAGGGAACTGGAGATGTCTTAGCATCATGGCAGAGGAGAGAAGCAGCGCAACTGGGTTTGCTGTCTTCTGTTCCAATAGCTTCTCATTTCCTACGTTTCCTGCTGAAGCGCCTTGCTCAAATATAGCATGATCAGCCCCAACATTGCCTGCAACAATGATTCTCATTCTTAGCATTCCCAGTGATTCTGAATGTAAAAAGACAACTTTGGGCAAGTGGAACAAAATCTTTCTAAGAATTAATTTTCTCCTCCAACTTTCTTTTCTTATGTAGAGGGAGGAGAGGAGGGTGGGTGGTTTAATAACCAAAGAGATGTTTTAAAATGAATGAAGGCAAACAAGGATCCAGATTCACACCAAGGATCAACCGCCCACCCCCCTCTCCCCACCCGACGCACACTCAAAAATATATGCATGCATACAGATGTGTTTATCAGTAGCAGTCACCATCCACAATGCAAATTCAATGGATTAGAATTTTACAGTGCATCTATAAACATTTGCCTGCTTGCCTAACTAGTAGCGCTTAGTCTCTAGCATCATCAGATGAAAGGCATAAGATATATTCACCGGACTTTTATTATCATGTGAACGGATTTAGCTATGGAGAGGAGTGCTGATGTTGTGAACATCTAGTTTTACATCAAAGACATAAGATACCCAGGATTGGTGAACAGCAAACTTATTCAACCCAGAGATCTAGGCATATTAGCAGACTTGGTAGGGAATAATCTTAACATTTGAAGCATCAAATGTTCAAAGGTTATCGCACAAATGTCACTTTGAGCACAACATTCTACAGGGAAAAAAAAATTCCAACATGGGCCATTAACTGCTGTCCTGAATTCCCAATATACTGATAGCTCAATTCATGACCTCAAATCTCCCGTTGAAATGCTCCAACACTACTGGGCTCTCAAAGGAGCCAGTACCACGAGATGAACCTTCAATTTTATAATCAAAAGAATACAAGTATTGTGTTGACTTAATATCCACAAATGCTATCTGTAAATTTAAAAAAGCAGAAACCAACTAAAATTCACCAACACCAAACTTTTTACACAGAAAAGAGCACCTATTTTCATATATGTTGTCCTAGTTGAGATCCTCTATCAAATATTTCACAAAGCAAGCAATGTTATGGTGGCTTAAAGCAATCCATTTGGATGAGCTCATGACCTTGAAATAGACATTAGATCAGGGAAATCTATGATAATCATTCATCAAGTTGGCTTCACAATCACCTACTTCTTGTGTGTTTTCCATCATCAGTTATTCCAACAGAACATAAAACTACAATAAAGTAACAAGTTAGGAGGCAAAATATATCAACAAATTACCTCCTGGCATGACTCCAGAGCCACCAGCAATACCTGCAGCTGTATTTGCAATGAGATTGCCATAAAGATTTGGCGTCACCTGCAAATTGTAAATCCAGTGGTATCAGCTAAAGAATGCTCCATTGTTATCTATTTCCCCATTACTATTTCAGAAAAGGAAAGGGAAAAATGAGAAGTATTGAGATTTGAAAGAGGAGCTAGCAGAGCTCCACAGACCACTACTGCTGTTGCTGTTGCCTCCAAAGATCCGAGACTTGTTGACGCAGGAGAAAGACAAGACTAAGTTTATAAACTAGGTATCTAAATTTAAAATCTAAAGTCAGAAAAAAAATTAAAAAAGAAAACTCAAAACCAACAGCATTGTATTAACTAGAAGATGTAGTAAAACAAAAATCAGAATAGCAATAGTCAAATCTCGGAAAGCAAGTGAACAGATGTAATGCAGTTGATGCTATAGTATCAACAGAAATTGATTAGATATAGCTAGGCAAGTGACATATAGAATTTTCCAGGTGCTTATTCCATACCATGACATCAAATTGCTCAGGCTTCGAGACAAGTTGCATGCAGCAATTGTCCACGATAATTTCATTGTATTTGATTCCAGGATATTTTGTAGCAACTTCCCTACAAGATTCCAAGAACAAACCATCTGCGAGCTTCATAATGTTTGCTTTGTGCACAGCAGTCGCTTTCTTCCGGTTATTCAGGTAAGCATACTCAAAAGCATATTTTGCAATGCGCTCTGAGCAGAACTTTGTTATCACCTGTCAAATTAGTAAGAATGTGATGCAAAAATAATCCCTAAAAAATGCAAAATCGAACAAGGTAAAGGGAAAACTAGCTCTGTAAATAAACACGCAGTTCAAATTTAATAATTAAAAAAAAAACACTACATAGTTAAAGCGATATTATGGGATAACAAGGTATCTTTCGTTCATGTATTTCAATTCTGCTTTCAAGTCTCTGACCACAAAGCACGAATCTACAAAACATAGGGAAACATGAATTTATCCAAAAATGATTAGGAGGGAGTATTTATAGTCCCTCACTTCACATTCATGGATGTGGAAAAAGAACATTGTGCTAGTTGCAGTGATAGTTCAAAAGTGAATTTGTAGTGCAAAGTAATACAGCTTTCAAGTTTAAAAGTCCTAAATGTTAGAAAAGCAAATTCCCAATTCAAAACCACACACTGAAATAACTTCCACCCATGCTCAATCAACATTAAAGTATTCACTAATTAGAAACGAAGGCTTGACAGCTAAATCACACCCACTTTACCATGGTCACTTAAATATTAAAAGCAAAGACACTTACGAATGTAACCATTGTCACTTAAATGTCATAAATTCAATCAAAATTAACACCAATTTCATTCCATAAACAAAATTAAAGCAAAGACATATATAACAGAGACTTCCAAGTTTTAATGATAATCACCTAAACAATTACATTCCAATCCTAATTAGCACCAATTCGCTCATGCTCTTAATTTGCAAATTGTGGAACCATGCTAGGACAAAGGAACGCGTAACAAGAACTCCCCATGCTTCAATCATAATAATCACATTAACAATAACACATATGCAATCATAATTAATCACCCCAGTTTCATTCATATTTCAAAACTCACAACCCAAAATTCCATATTCCCAGGATATAACCATAATCTCATTAACAAAAAAAAAAAATATTCAATAATAATTAACACCAATTCATCCAGATTTCAGTTTTCCACCCATGATTTGGAGCCTCCGTGGGACCCACAAACACCCTAAAATCGATCAAAACATAAACCAAACCACAATAATACTTATATATATTTGTGTTGGTGTTTATTTTTCCGATACAAGATGCTTTCGCGCATTCAATTGATACTTTCAGATTTTTTTTAATAATTTTAGTATGCTAATGTACAAGATGAAAATACAAATCTGAAAAAATATCATGAAAACATTTTAAATTAAAAAACACTCTTCAACGTAATAGCAAAGCACACGAAATCCCAAAGTTTAACCATAATCACATCAGCAGCAACAATATATTCAATCATTTTTAATTCCAAATCATCCAGAATCTTCGACCCCGTCATTTCGCACTCTATGTGGGACCCAAACAATTAAAAAAAGAAAAGGAAAAGGAAATACCTTGAGACTCTCAACAACACCAGGAACCACTTCATGCTCCAAGCCGGCATACTCCCCCTCCGTATTCTCCCTAATAACAACAATATCAACATTTTGGTGTCGCGTAGGCAACCCTTGCAGATTAAAACAGTTCACCAGCGACGCATACAAATCCAAATCCTTCCTCAATTGCAAGTTCAATGAACTAACCCCTCCTCCCATAGGCGTCGTCAAACCTCCTTTCAAGCAGACTTTGTTTTTCTTGATCGATTCCATCACTTCCGGTGGCACTCTCATCATGTCGCCATGTACGTCGTATTTCTCGAAATAGACTGGCGCGTGCATTGCTTCCATGACTTGCTCGACGGCGTTGGTGACTAAAGGGCCGATTCCATCGCCGGGGATCAAGGTTACCGGTCGTGGTTCCCCGTCGCCAGGGCGTGGCATATAGGTTACGGATCGGCGGAGGGTGGGGCTGGTGGAGGGGGAGGAGGGGGAGGAGGACAGGAGGTGTTTAAGAAGGGGTAAGGAGCGTCTCGCCATGGGTTCGGGTCGGGTTTAGGGAGGGGTTTTTGGTATTGAATGATTACTCAGAGGTGCAAATTGGCATAAATGTGTCGAGAAAATTAAATTAAGGAGGAGAGAGGTGAGTCCCTCAGTGACTGACTCATTCCATGATTTAATTTAATTTAATTTTCAGTTATGGTCAATAAAACTGAAGGTTGGCTCAGATTTTCTTCTTCTTCGGAACGGGGTCTCGGTACCTAATGCGTCGGGTAAATTATTGCCTTTTTTATTTTTAAATTTTCGATTATATACGTAGGTTTTTTTTTAGTTACCTGTAATAAAAAATAAAAAATAAAATAAATACTGTAGTGGGGTTTTTGTTTTAGAATCAGCATTATATGAATGTCATCATTAGCAGCATCAACAACAGCAGCAATTTCGGAATGAAAAGGAGACCAAGGAACTATGATTTATCTTTCTGACAGAGAACATCTAATAACCTTTGTTCTGTAATTACAAAACCCATAATAACTCCGGTTTAAATTCCTAAAAAAATTGATCGGCCGTGACATGGCGCAAGGCAGAGTACCTATCTAGTAGTTTTGCTGCTATTTTTTGTTTTTTCTTAAAATACTATTGTGACGTGGTGTTTTTTATAGCACCAAACGCCAAACGGGGGGACCACACGGGCTTAGTCGTGTTATGTCTTTCTCTTTTAAACGAAAGTACAGATGCTCGTTTCAGCGCTGCCAATAGACGGGCGAAGATGTGGGACCTGCTTAATGGGTGGCGCTGCTTATAAAGCTGTCTTCGGGGACACCTTACAACCAGTTATTTTATAATGTTTTTTAAACTGTTTTTTTATTTAATATTCTTCCTAATTTTAATGTGTTAATATTAAAAATTAAAATATATATTATTTTAATATATTTTTAATTAAAAAACACTTAAAAAACCTCTTTCACCCAGTCACCAAAGACTCACTAAATAAACAATTTATATTATTTGTTTTTTAAAGAAAAATATTATGGAAAATAGGAGAAGATAATAGTTTTGGCGAGCCTGGCAGTACAAAATCTGATGGTAATAATATTATTAGTACACGATTAAAGGTAGGATCGGTCCAATGGGCACCGTGCAATATTTATTAGTAAAGTTCCATGATTAATAATGGTTAAGGGTTAGTTTGAAAGCGCATTTGTTTTTTAATTTAAAAAAATTGTTTAAAAAATATTAAATTGATTTTTATTTTTAGTATTCTCTTATAAAAATTAAATAAATTAAAAATAATTTATTTTAATATATTTTTTAGTTAATTTATTCTAAAAAAGATTTATACGATAATCTCAAAATGAGATTAAAATATAATTATATTTAGTAGTGATGTATAAAATAAAGTGACTATCTTTGTATCATATTTAATTATGGTGAATAAAATAAAATAAAATATATTTTACCCTTAATATATATTATTGTTAAAATTTTATATTTTAAAAATAATTAGATAGTACTTCTTTTACTTTAGTTTATATTGAGTATTGAAATTAATAATATTATAATAACTATGTTATACAACCATAATTGACTTGACTGGTTAAGCCAGGGCTAGGACTGATATTTTTTTTTAAGAATAATTGACTTGATTTGATCCGATCAAAAATAGATCAATTCAATATACAACATAGGTTAAAAGCTCATTATTTTTTAGAAAAAAAATATGGTTAAAACAAGGTTGTTTTGATATGTTTTTTTGTCAGTCGAGTTAACCCTCCTTACCAATAACTTGAATTTTATATTGGGTTAACTCCTGAGTTGGATTTTAAAACAATAGTAATAATTATTTTTTTCTATATATCGACTTAAGTTAACTTATGTTAACCCTCTCCACTCATGCCCTAAATCTTACCTAGTTGATTCTCAACTTATATTTTAAAATTATGATAATAATAATTTTATTATTATAATGATCTGGGTCATCCTGGATTGACTTTCCCGATCCTTGACCCATGTTGTGCTCCAAATTGATGCCCGAATCATGTTTTAAAATTTTGATAAAAAAACATTCTTATTTTATGGTAATCCAAGTCAATTTGGATTAACTCTCCTAACACATGACATGAATCTTATTCTAAATCAATCATTAATTTAGGTTTTAAAATTACAGGAGGAATTATTGTTGTCCTTATATTGACACAAGTTAATGACCAACCTTACTTGTAACCTTATTCCAAATCAATCCTTAATTTAGGTTTTAAAATTACGGGAGGAATTATTGTTGTCCTTATATTGACACAAGTTAATGACCAACCTTACTTGTAACCTGGGTTTTATTCAAGATTGATTTTTGAAGTAAGTTTAAAATTATAATAATTATTATTTTTATTTTTATATCAATTTAAATCTAGATAACTTTTAAAAATATATTTATTTTTATATTTTTATTCATGTATCATTGATAAAATACATTTTTATATCCTTTTTTTTCCTAGCGGTAGTTAAATGCTGCCTAAGAGCATCTCCAATGGAGAAGCCAAATGAATAGCTAAAAATAAAAAAATTAATATTTTAGCTTTTCTTTATTTGTTCTGCACACTCCAAGAGGGAAGCTAAACAAAATGCTAAAATGTCTTTTCTCTCTCACAAATGCTATTTCTATATATCTATTTAAAGAGCCAAAATCAATAAAGTGGGACCACTAAAAAAATAGACCAATTAAATGTAAACATGTGGAAAAAAAATAACATTAAACATATTAAGAAATAATAAAACACTTATTTTTTTCACTTCAATATAAATGGCTCTTCAAATAATTTTTTTTTATTAAAATAAATACAGTAAAATAAGCTATATTTATACTATTTAAAATATTATTTTATTAAAATAGCTTTTCAAAACATCAGGGTATCCTTAATGTATCATTGCATTGCATGGCTCGATGAGATTGATGAGCAGCCACGAGTCCTCGACATGGGACGCAGGCTTCACACGGCATGCGAAAGAATATTCCCTTCAATCACGTTCACGTTTCACATCCCCCGCCATGAAGACAAAGTAATTGTTTAACACTAGGATAGATTCAAGGATATTTTTTATTTAAAAAAATATTAAATTAATATTTTTAAATATTTTATAATTTTAAGGTATCAGAAGCTTTTGTTTTTAGTATTTTTAAAAAATTAAAAAAATTATTTTTTATTTGTTTTAAATTAATATTTTTTAAAATTTTAAAATTATTTTAAAGTGCTATGTTTTAAAAATATTTTTTTAAAATAAAAAAATATTATTTTAATATAATAAAATAATTTTTAAAAACAATTATAACCATATCTCTCCTAGGCAACCCAAGCATTAAAAAAATTTGAAAAGAAATATTGTTTAATGCATTATAAATTAAAAGTTATTTTTAAAAAATACCACCGGAGCACATGGGAACCAGAGGGCAATCACAAAATGATATGATGACAGGAAAGCAAGCTGCAGACGCGTATGTGATCTCAGAAGCAATGATTCGCAAGATAAAATAATTGAGGATGTCTCTAGCCGGGTTTTTGGGCACGTACAAGGCCATTTCCCCTACAAGTCTCCTTCCTACCTGACCCTTCCACTTTTTTTATACAATAACTCAACTTTTTGTTCTTTCGAGCTCTTAACTTTTATTATGGTTATTAAATTTATTTTTTAATTGGGCTGGATAAAAAACTGTATTTTAACTCACGCATTGATTCAAGCTAAACCCAGAAAAATATAAAAAGGAATTAACAATGTTTACATAAAAAAATCAAAAAACAATTCATGTAAATATGATGTGTATATATAAATAGTTACATGAAAAAATTAAGAAATATTCCATTTAGATATAAGTTATATATAATTAACCCATAAAAAATTAGAAAATAATACAATTGGATGTATACTGTATGCATAATTATTCCATATAAAAAAGTTAAAAAATACTTAATATGGAAATAGACTATATATATTATATTAAAAAGTTAAGAAATAATTCAAGTGAATGTAATGTATAATAAAATATGTGAGATTAAGTATTTATAAATTAATTTTAAATTTATTAAAAAAATATATAAAAGAATCAATTCTTACTTGAGTTATATGAAGTTATCTAAATTTATTTGCCTGAACTAGTAAATGTCTAAATTTTAATCATTTAAAGGTCTGTTTTGTATTGTGTTAACTGTTATGGTTATGGTTTAAAAATAATTATTTTATAAAAAATAATTTTAGTTAATATTAGTTTGATAAAATATATGTTTGGTTAAAATTATGGTTGAAATTGAGGTTGAATAAAAAATAGTTTAATATATTTGATTAAAAATACTTTTCAAATTAAAGTTTGATAATAAAATGACTAAAAATGATATGTATATTAATATAAATGGTTTTTAATTAAAATTAAGAAATTGCAATATCCAATTATAGGCTGAAAGAGCAAAAACAACAAAATATTTTTTGTATGTGTGTGTGTATCATATTAATTTAATATTTTTTAAAATGTGTGGGCTGGGTCGGCCCAGATAAATGGACCAGACTCAGCCCAAGGAAAAAAGTGGGCCAACATTAGCTCGTAATATTTTTTCTTCTCTTTTTGGGGTGGGCCAGACTCGACCCATACATATAGGCTAGGCTAAATCGAGTCGACCCACCTCCCATGTTAATTATTTTTGCAGAAACATAAATAATTATTGTTCACTTTCTGCATGCAACAAAATAGTTGCAAAAGTTGTAGACAGGCGGAGGAGAAGACTACTGGGAGCTGGTCACGGACGTGATTGGGAGGTTGACCTGATGGCTCGGGTGGTGCGTTGCGAGAAACAGTGGAAAAGTTAGCGGTCAGTGGTAGAGAAAACAAAAAAAAAAAAAACATGAGGGATTGCAAAGAGGAGAGAGAAATGTTCACGGTGGCTTTTGGTGGTCTGTTGGTGGCTTTCTATAGCGGAGCTGATGATAATAAGACCAATGATGAGGGTGATGGTGGCGACTGAAGGCTATGATGAAGAGAGTAAGAAGAGAAGGACTCGTTGCAAAAAAACTGAGGAGAAGACTTTTTTTTGTGATTTTTGGATCTAATTTTCTCTTTTCTCAGGTCATGAAATCCACCTCTATTTATAGGCAGTGGAAGAGGGCGATCTTTTCTACACAGGAAAAAAAATTTACAGCCCTTGATTCAGTTAAGAAGGATTCCAACCGTTGATTCAAAATAATTATGGTGCACTATCAAATTACAACTACATGTTGCCTGAGTTGACCTCTTTAGAAAGGTATCACGTCTATGTTTTTGCCAGTGAGCCAATGGAGACCATACCTAGATATAGAAGGATGTCTGGTAATTATTTTTGTGTAAGTTTTGACAAATTTGGTGGACGTTAAGTACATTAAATACAGATGCAAAATAAGTAATTAGACCAACTTTTCAAAAAAAAATGAACAAGATAATAAATAGTGACCAGACAACGCATCGTTTGTTTGTTTTTTTTTTTTAATATATACACTTAAAACGGTGCCGTTCTAGGTATGAATTAGAGATTTTAATTAATTTTTAATTTAGTCATTTAGCTTTGAATTGCTTTTAATTAAACCCCTAATTGATCTAAACGTTTGATTTAATGCAGTTAGGGCCCTGTCGTATTTACACACCTTTTGTAATATGGTCCTTGGTCTCGGATTTTGTCAATTTAACCCTGAATTGATCATTAAACTTTCATTTTCTTTAATTTCACCCCTGATTTTTGTTAATGAAGCCCTTATAGTTTGGCGTTTTTTACAGATTGGTCCTTGGCTGTGAATTTTATCAATTAACCTATAATTGACCCAAAAACTGTAATTTTCTTGCAATTTTGCCCTAATCTTAATCAATTAACTTGGTAAAAAATAAATTTAGTCTTTTAAAATTCTAATTTTCTCAATTAAGAGCAAATTAGGCTCCCAAACTTAATTTTTCACCAAATAAAATTAATTTGACTCATTTAAAGTATAATTAAGTACTTGCACTTATTAAATCCTTCAATTGGACCCAAATTAATTCTTAAAAATAATTAAAATTCAATTTAGCCCATGATTAAATCAAATTGGCCTATTAAAAAATTAATTATGTCCTTAGACTTAATTTTTATGCAAATTTGTTCAATAATCATTTAACTTGACCTTGAATTTGCATTTCTTCTCTATTTTGGGGCATAATGGGGTACAATTATGCTTTGAATTTCCTTCAAAAATTACAGCTTGATTTTTTACTGTTTTTTTTCCTTTTTAATCTATTTTTTTCACATTGCCAACCTTAATTTTATTTTTTAATTTTTATTTTGAAAAAAATTAATTTTTAGAAAATAACCTAGAATTGAGTTATGATATATTTATTTTTATTTTTCTTGATTTAATTTTTTTTTGCTCACCCCTACAAAACATTAAAACACATGAGTTTTTTCACTAAAGTAATCCACGTTATTTTTTTAAAAAAATTTAACCCTAAACATTTATTTTTCTTGATTTGCATCATTTTATACCCAAAATTATTATTGCAACAATGTTAAGGGGTGTCATAATTGCAACAAAGAAGTTTAATACAAGGAGAAATAAGGTGTCCATTTAAATTATAAACATTCAGCACTTCAACATTTTAAAATTTCAATTGTGGCACATAACTTCATTTTTATTACTTTTGTCTACCACAAGATTTTTGTATTAAAGACAAAAAATTCTAGTTGAAACCGATTTAGTTTAAAAAACCTAGTTTTGGTATCAATGGGTTTCAATCGATGCTAAGAATCTCATCCAAGTATTATTTGTCTAAGTTTTAAAATATTTTGGGTTATTTGATTTACACATGACTTTATCAAAATACATGTACTATTTGGGTGTTTTTAGATAAAAAATGAATTGAAAATAAATTTATAAAAAAATTTAATTTTTTAAATTTTTTAACCACCATAGCTATTGAGCTACATAGAGAAGTAGTTAACATATCACGTGCTTATTTTTTAAAATTAACTCAACTTAGGTGAGTGAGGCCATGCCTTTTTTTTTTGTTTCTTTTTAATTTTATTTTTTAGTGTTTTAGTTTTTACTAAATATTTTTTTTATGAAAATTTATGTTTTTTTTCCAAAAAATATGATATAGTTTTTACTTAGTTTACATATACACTTCTGATATTTTTTTTTTATAATCCTCATAGGCAATCTTTACGTGTAGCCCTTAATAATTTTTTCCCTTTGCTTTTATTAAATTGCTTTCCTATGCTTTTTATTTATTTATTAAATAGTACATTAGTTTTAAAAAAATAATGTTATTAAATACAAATAAGTCTATAATGCATGTTTTAAGATCAAATATTTACATTCACCTATATCTTTCAACTTTCTAGTTTATTCTTTTGTAAAATATCATTTGTTTTTTTTTTAATATAAAATGATATCATTTTTTCTAACATGCACCTTCCATGATGGTTTTTTTTAATTTTTTTAATTAATTTTATGTATATATCTATTTCTACTATTATTTTATTAAATAAAAAATTATTATAATAACAAAGCCATTAAATACAACTAAATAGATAATATATGGTGTGAGATTAGATATCTTATTATTTTTTTCAATTTAGTTTTTAGTTATTGTTAATGATTTTTTTATATATATTTATTAACATAAATAATTTTTAATATATTTAATTAAATATTTGTATAGATTTTTAAAATTACATCTAAGATTTTTTCATGTCAAAAAATGAGTTGAAAAAACCTCTATATTTATTTATTTTTGTTAAAAAAATACTGAACCGAAGACGAAGATAGCCAGTCAATACTCAATACCCTCATCCCAGAAGCAAAAAAGAAAGAGAAACAACGGTTTTAAGTTAGAGAGAGGTGTTAAATGGAAATACACACGAAAGCCAGAATCCTTGGCTGGCCTGCAAAGAACAACCACCACATATGATGATCAACAAAACATCACATGTCACATTACTGGACCATAATAACCATCTCCTCTTTTCCATTACCGGACATAAAACCTCCCCCCCCTCTCTCACGTGACAAAACAAAACAACACATGAAAAAGCAACGCGGTGGCTGCTGAAAGGGCCACTGTACTCCACTTGTCTTCCGTTCAACGTCTCCTTATTTTTATTTTCCCTTCGATAAATCCTTTGTTTCATTCATTTCTCTCAAAAAAAATAAAATAAACCGACCACCCTTTGTTTAGATTTCAGCTTCTTCTCCTTCTCCCATGGCTTGTCTAAGCGATGAGAGTTGGGTTTCATCAATGCTATCTAAACGATTATCTATCCAAGAAGGAAAAGAAGATGGAGTGAAGGAAGAGGAAACCACAAATTCTTTTGCTTCAGACTCTACAAATTTTCCATTCGAGAAGGTTTTTCCTGTTTATGCAATGGGGTTTTTGAAGCCTGAATCAGACCCTGTTTTATTGGCGGCTGATTCCAGAGACCCCCTCTGGGATGCTGTTAGAGAAGAGGCTAAGATAGAGGTAACACCGCCCCACCCTTCGGGTTTATTCATAATACTCGTTTCTTTTGATTCTTCAACGATTTTTTCTTGGCGGGTTATTGACGTTCAGTTTCAAAGTTATTTTTTATTTTTATTAATTATGTTAAATTCTTGTGTGGCTGGGTAGTGGATTAGACTGGAAAATGCTTAATCTTGATACTGGCTTGTTAAGTCTGAAAATGGATATTGAACTTTCACATATCCTTGCTAAAAGCTTGAGCTTTGGTATTTCTAAGTGGGTGAGTCTTTAATTTTTGGTTTCTAAGCTGTCTAAATTATTGTTAAGTGCAATGATGATTTAGTTGCTTCACAAGATCGGTGGAAGAAATTGAGAGAACACGAGAGATTGCCTTAAAGATTAAGGATTGAAACAATTTTAATCAATTTTGGGAAATTGTGTTTGTTTCAGTTTATCTTTGCGTTATTTTAGAATTCAATGGAGCCTTGGAGAATATGGCCAGTAAAGATTTTATTTTTGTGATTATTCATGGAGACAAGGAATTCCTGTCCGCTGCTGTTCGTGCTGTACTCAAGAATATTTTGTTGGATGAATATGTAATATGTTTTATTTTGAGGTCCAGCAGTAGCATTTTCTTCCCGAAAGTAAAAGCTCCTACTTTGTACTTATATAAATGCAATAAAACACTGCAGGCGGAAAAAGAACCGATTTTGAGTAGCTTTTTGTATGCTAGTATTTTGTCGCATGATTGCCTAGAGCAAGCACTGGCATTTGTTCTCGCAAATCGGCTGCAAAATCCTACTCTATTGGCAACCCAATTATTGGATACAATTTCTGATGTAATAATGAAGGATAGAGGTATTCAGCATTCTATTCGCCTAGATATGCAGGTAACTTATCAAATTCTCTGAATACATGCCTGTGCTCACAGTGTTCGATTGACAAGAATAAAGAATCTTATCTTCACGATGAAAATCTTCCTGTAGGCATTTAAAGACCGAGATCCTGCCTGTTTGTCATATTGTTCTGCTCTATTGCATCTCAAGGTAATTACTTTTTCCATGTTTTGATGCTGCAAGTGGTACTGTTGTGCTAAAGCTTTTCCACTGATCATATTTCTTTTTTGGGAGTTGGGAAACAAGGGTAGCATGCGTTCACCCTTAATCTGTCAAAGTCCTAGCTTATGCACTGATGCGAAAGTAAAGTGCTTGAATTGAAATAGGCAATACAAGCATCATGTGGCATGTTATGTTTCTTTTACAGGGATACCATTCCCTGCAATCCTATAGAGTAGCACATGTTTTGTGGAACCAAGGACGGAAAGTACTGGCCTTGGCATTGCAAAGCCGAATCAGTGAGGTAGTTGGAAGATAACCTGTACTATTCTTTTCTTTCCATTTTTCTTATGGGGTGGTGTTTTTCTTTTTTTCTTCTCATAATTTCACAATTAATCTGTCCAGGTTTTTGGCATTGACATACATCCAGGTATGTTTATATATTTATTTATTGCATGTTCCATGTCATTGTATTCTATAATACCCTGTTACTTAATTCTGGAAAAATCAGGGTGGGAAATTTTACTTAAAGAGAGAGATATGCTTTTGTTTGAAATTATATAGAAAGCATGTTAGCATATTCAGCAGCATATTAATGTTCCATTGCTGCAAAAGCAATTGTTGATAAATCATACTACTAGAGGAATTTATTCTTGGAAGATGTTTTGTGCCTTTTATTCATATCAAATAATGAAGATATTGTTTCTGACTGCTTGTAAGCCCAATATTTGACCTTTTTCATTCACTGGGCAGCTTCTAGAATTGGAGAGGGCATATTATTGGATCATGGGACGGGTGTGGTTGTTGGTGAAACTGCTGTCATTGGGAACAGAGTCTCATTGATGCATGTAAGCCACCCTGATCCTTCCCTTCTACTGTTATTTAATGTAAGAATTAATCTGGGTACTATTATGTTGGTACCTGGCTTAATTGGGTGCATTGTGTTGTTAAGTTGTGCTACTAGACACAGCCCCAATTTTCCCACTCTCCTGAGAGCTTTCTATTTTATTTTCATGATTATTGTTTACAGTTTTTCTCTTATTTTTATGTTGTTTGATTTCTTACTTGATAAGTTGCTGTAAAATTTTTTGGGAAATGTCAAGATATTTTATATGGTTTACTTGTAAATTTGATTTGGTTATGTTACCACTTTTTTAGAGGACAATTTTTTCCGAGCATTGCCAAGTTTCAAAAGCTTTAGTTGCCTTGCACTGAATAATAAAACCGTTTATTGAAAATTTTGTCTGACTAATAAAGATGATTTAATGTTTCAATAGATGGAGGAATGGATTCTGTAAAGGACAATGTGCATGGGACGCCTTGTTTATTTGCGATTGCATATTTGCGTAATCATAATAGCAAAGATGTTTGGCAGGGTGTTACTTTAGGAGGGACAGGGAAAGAAATTGGTGATCGCCATCCAAAAGTAGGTGATGGTGCACTAATTGGAGCATGTGTGATAATACTTGGGAATATAAAAATAGGTGAAGGCGCTATGATAGCTGCTGGTTCTCTTGTATTAAAAGATGTCCCCCCACACAGGTAGGATGGGGAATTTCTATTATATTTGTATCAGATATTACTAGTTTATGGAATTAGTTTTCTCATTATTGTATCTGCCTGCCTGACATGCTTATTTTCCTTTTGTTTCGGTATCTTCAAGTATGGTGGCAGGAACGCCAGCAAAGGTGATTGGATACATGGATGAGAAAGATCCATCTCTAACAATGAATCATGGTAAGTCTTGTGTATGAGCGAGTGTGTATGAACCTGTTTGCTTTTCTAATTAGCAAATCATGTAGGAGTGTATAACAAAAGATTAGAATGGTCTGAACCCATACATTTGCAGGGCCAAAGCTATGGAACATATTAAGTAGTCCCATTTCATCCATAACCCAATATTGCAAATTCAGTTTAGAATATGTAGAAATTTGATGTTTGGACAGAAGCACCTGTTGGCAAAGAAGTATGCATCTAATGTTTTTGAATGTACAGTTATGCTGACCTTTTAAATAGGACTGAAAATTGGAAGTACATGTTGTGGTCAATGTTGGGACAATCTGCTTTTTACCACACGTTTATATCTTTTATTCTTATGCTTATGTTGAATTACAGATGCTAGCAAAGAATTCTTTGAACACGTGGCCGTCACTTTTAGAGATGGAAGATCCAGTCATAACTGGTGAGCACCACCTTTCTGTTGTTTTTCATATCGTTTTACTTCAATTACGAGCAACTAATCTGTATGATTGATCTAATGGTCATCCCGGTAATTATCAACATAAAACCATTGGGTATTTGGTATTTCCGTGCTGTTGTAGTCTTTTAGTATCTACTTCTCAAGGTCTTTATTTCAAGCAGCAATAAAGATTTTCCTTTTCCAGATTATATCACTGAATTAAATTACTTTGTTTTCAGAAGCTCGGGATGAGGGGAAAAATGGCAAGGGCACTTGAAGATTCGCACAGGCTTAGCTTAGGTCTCCTCTGCCAATGTATGCCGTTGTCTCAGTTGGAGAAAACGCACTATAGTCTAGGGACAGCAATTTACTTGCAGAATAATCGAAGGACAAGTTTATAATAGTTGTAATAGGCAATCATTTGTAATAGGCAATCATTGATATACCTTTATAATATAGGTTCTCTTACAGTTCTTTGTAGTTCAAATTTTTCGTGGAAGAACTTTGTCTTCCAAATTTGAACCACCCCCCCCCAGTGAATAATGGTTATACTGGCTGAAGGAGGTTCTTTCGGCGGAGAAGAATCAGGCAACAAATTGAATGTATGGCTATTATGTGGACTGGAGGACGACACTTTTGGGCTGTGCTTCCCAGATGCTAGGTGGCTGCCAACCTGCGTGGCTGGACTTAAGAGATGACGGTCCAGCAATGGATTCCAAATGGAAGAAGTATTTCTCAATGGCTCAGATGACTGACATTCCAAAAATCGAAGGAATTGTTTTTAAAAATGTTTTTTTATTTTAAAAAATGTACTAAATTGATATTTTTTATTTTAAAAAATTATTTATGATATCATTATATGAAAATGTTATGAAAATATAAATTTTTTTTATTTGAAACAAAGAAAAAAATAAAAATTTTAAATTTTTTTAAAAACACTTTTGAATTATAAAAACAAATACTTTTAAGAGTATGTTTTTGCAATAAGGAAAATCTTTTGAAAATTTTCAATTCAAATTAATTTTTATTTTATTTTTGGATGATTTTAATTATTTATATTAAAAATATTTTTTTAAAAAATATTTTTTTAATATTTTAATAAATAAAAAATATTTTAAAAAATATCTATCATCGTAATTTCAACCAATATCGAAGAGTTTATTTCTGTGTTAGTCTTTAATATTTATTGAAAGCTTATTTAGTATTAAGATGGAAGGTATTTATTTTAAAAAAAGTTTGCTTGAAATGAATTTAAATTATTTATGTTTTAAATTTATTTTTAATATTAATATATAAAAAATTTAAAATTTTATAAAAATATTTTTAAAATAATTCTACGGCCATATGCCCATTGAAAGGTTTGGTGGTCGAAAGAAAAAAATAAAAAAGGGAAGAGAAGGATGGCTTCGAACAAACGTTCCATCAATAAATATTGGAAGACTAAAATTTATTTATACAAGTTAAATTACTGTTTAGGTCTTGAAATTTTATCCTTTTTTTTATTGAAATTTATTATACAATTACGCTTCGATTCATTGGTAATAAATTTATTTTTGCTTTGAAATTCTACAATATTACACTTTGGTCCCCATTGTTTAAAATTTTGTTAATTTCATTTATTGGTTTAAAAAATAATTTTTTTAAGAAGTATTTTACTTCAAATTCAATAATGAATTTATGGTAAATTCAAGGGGTGTTTGAGATTACATCTATATATTGACATTTAAAATTACTCTGAGTGTTTTTTAAGAGTATTTGAAATTAAAATAATGTTTTTTTTATTATTTTAATATATTAATATAAAAATAATATAAACAACTTATTTTAATGCATTTGAAAAAAAAAACAATTTTAAACAAAAACTAAAAGTTACGTCACTCAGTCAGAAAAGAGTTTTAACCAGAAGAAACACAGCATCAATATTTCCTAAGAGAGAACCTTGAAAACGAAAAAATGGCAGAGAGCTTGGGATAAAACGGTAACGTTGGGTAATAATCCGGCCTGGACTCTTGCGTGTGATCATCATCATCATCACCGACAACATCTCCTCTGTGATGTCAGTTTTCTTCACAGTGCTCTTCAAATCGCAAATTAGTAGTGATTTTTATTCATAATTCTCTCCAGATCTCTTCTCCAGCGAACCAAATCAAGCAAGCCTCCTCCTCCTCCTCCTCCTTCACTGGTACAATTTTCTTCTTCTTTTTTGTTTAGGGTTTAGGTTCTCTCATTTGTTTGCATAATTTTTATCAAACAACTGTACTGTACATAATGAAACAGAGAGTGATGGCTTCCATTTTATGGAGTGAAATTGTAATATTGAGGGATTTAGATTTAGATTCATAATAATCATAATAATAATAATAATAATTTACCACTTTTGTTTCTGTAAGCATTGGATCTCTATTAATGCCACGCCTGTTCATATTTCTCCTTTACTTTTTCTACTATTGTTATTTTTTCTGTTATTTAGTTCAAGAGACCCTAACTTATTATTGATTATTTTTTTCTTCCGTTCGTTCATGTCGTTCTCATTAGTATTTTTCTGCTTCTATTTTGCTTAGGCTTTTTTGAGTGTTTTTGAAGATTTGAGGGTTTGGAGTTGTTGCTTGGTGATAATTTATATAGAGTAGGATAATGTCGACGGAGGAAAATAGCAGTGTCGGTGAAATGCTGGAGAGTAAAACTGAAGATTCTCCCTCAAAGTTGGAGAAACAGATGGCTGGTGATGTGCATATTAATGGGAATGTATTGAAGGAAAATGGGCTGTGTGATGATGGCAATGTGCTGGAAGAGAGCACGAATGAGCAGCTTTTGCAGATGGTTATTGAGCTGAAATTTCAGAACGAGTTCTTCAAGTCTCACTTTGAGGGATTGAAGTCCCAGCAGGAAGCAGAAGAAAGTAGTCAGGAAAGTGGGGAGTCCGCTGATGTGAAAGAATTACGTGAAAAGATCCAGTCTTTGAATAGAGAACTTAATGAGGAAAAACAGACACGGGGAGCAGCAGAGATTGCTTTGGAGCATCTCCGTGAGGAGTACTCTGAGGCAGATGCGAAAGCCCAAGAGCTTTCCTTGAAGCTTGCTGAAGGTCAGATTTCCCCCCCTTGTTTATTTGGAGATTTTAAAAATCTATCCAATGGAGTCTTTTTTACTTAGATTGTCTGCTCAATTAGTGAAGAACTTGCCAGCTTAAATAATGTTGTTTCATAGTGAAAACTTCCTCCACCGTTTATATTCTTAACACATTTGTAATTGTGTTAATATCTTTAGAGAACCAATTCTATGATAGAGAAATGAACATAATAGCCAGGTGCTAGAGACTTGAGATCTGGTTTGCCTCGTAGAAATCTTAAAAAGGGAATGGAAGGTTATTATAATTTCATGATCACATTTCTGTAGTTTGTGTAATGATATCATTATATCTTTACCTGCCCTCATCTAAATGCATTTTATGGTTTCTTTGCATAGCTAAACAGAAATTGGATCAAGAAATCAAAGAACGCGAGGAGAAATATACTGAACTTGATTCAAAGTTTCAAAGGCTTCATAAAAGAGCAAAACAACGTATTCAAGAGGTTCAAAAGGTAAATTCTTTCTTTGGATTGTTTGTTGTGGTTTACTTGTTTATGATGCTGTTATACTGTTCTTAAAGATAATGTGATCATTTATCTTGAAAGGAGAAGGGGAGAGAGGTAGAGATAGACAGATACTATTTGCAATGTTATCTTTCCAAATTTAGATGTTAAGATGCCCATCAATGAGAATTGCATATTTTCCTATGTCATTTATAGTCTACTTTTCTTGTGTGCATGCGTGCTAATAGGTAACATTTAGAAGCGCAATTTATACTAACTTAACACATGAAAGCACATATGCATATAGTTGGATTTTTATGTTCTAAAAGAAAAAAGAAAGAAAAAGACAAAAAGAGAGAGAAAGAATGAATGAATGAGCACCTGCAGAAACTGAGTTCAGATGCTGTTTGGAGATTGTCATTTTCAGGAAAAAGATGACCTTGAAGCCCGGTTTCGTGATGCAAATGAAGCTGCTAAGCAAGCATCATCAGAACAGTCATCTCTAAAGCAAGAGCTGGAGCGCACAAGACAACAAGCAAATGAAGCATTGAAGGCAATGGATGCAGAGAGACAACAATTAAGAAGTGCAAACAATAAGTAATTCTTTAATCACCTACATGCTAAGGTTTATTTATCCCTTTTTGAAGGAAACTTATTTTGAGATTGATTTGTACATAAATATCAAAATGTTGCACTGTCCATGTGCTTATAGGTGTATTTTATGGGAGAAGATAGTGTAGCCTGACTTTTTTGCATGCTACTGTCTAAATTTGATATCCAGTGGTTCTCCCATCCCAAATCCATCCCAAAACTTCCCATGCTATTTGCTCATGAAGAGCTGAATTAACTCCAACTGAATTAAATTCTCTCTGGGATTATGTGCCGGAACATGTTTTTCTTCTTTTCTCCAAGCAGTCTGGAGGTTTTTGTTGAGTTCAGTTTTTAGTGATTTGATCTCTTGCTCAGGAAACCAAAAAAAAAAAAAAAAAAAAATTTCAAATTGCTCCCCCCTGACCTCATGGGAAGTTTGCCTTGTGAAAAGAAAAGGCATTATTATTCAGTGGATCTAAAACCCTCTTCCTATCTGTGTATGCTTGTGCATGTTCATGTGCTCTTTTAGTTTTCCCAGCAGTTGGGATCGAGCCTCTGCTGATTTTAGCCCATGCTGATCCAACCTCTTGCTTGAAGACCCCCAAATTCTCCTGAGTGTCTATTCATCTCTTTCTGAGCCAGGTTCAATTACATATTGAATATTGTAAACAGATTATAAATAACTTATGTTGCATGATCATTGCAGACTGTCTTGTTGTCCTTCAATAGAAATTATGAGGCATCATAAATGCATCTGCATGCTAGACTGAAACCAGTGACTTTCTTTCCGCATTAAATTTCAGTCAACAACTTTCCATTAGTGGATTAAAGAGCACAACTTTCTACTTTGATATTTGAAAACATTCACATTCAGTATTATGCAATTTTACTTTCTAAATATTTCCAAAAAAAAAAAAAAATGTATTGATGTACAGACTCCGTGACAATATTGAGGAATTACGCTGTTCATTGCAACCTAAAGAAAGTGCTCTTGAGGCTTTGCAACAAACGCTTTTAGAGAAAGAACAGGTACTGGTTAGACATGCTTATATGTTTGCTTGATTGCTTATGCTAAAAGCAAGGCTTTGAAAACCCATTTACTTGCATTATGTTCATTATGTTCAGATGTTGGAAGACATGCGAGGGATGCTACAATCTGCAGAAGAAAAAAAACAAGCTTCAATGACTGAGCTTTCTGCTAAACATCAGAAAGTAATTTGTTTCAGATGCCTTGACTATAAATTCTTTTTTAATACAAAGATAGGATGGTTTTCTTTGTGCTATTATTTTGTACAAAGTATGTCTTAACTTTACTCCTGTTTATTTCTTTTCATCAGAATATAGAGAACTTGGAAGGCCAAATTGCTGATGCCTTGACAGATAGGAACAAGGCTGCTGAAACTATATCCAAATTGCAGGTGAGACTTCTCCTTTTTATGGTTTTGTATTTATTTAATTCCGTTTAAGAATTCAAAGAGTAGCTGCATATAATGAGTTATGATCTTGTGTTTTTTGATCTTCACATTTTACATGTGTGATAACTCACCGTTCAAAGGGATCACATCTGGCTTAAAATGTGTAATATGCACTAGTTTTATCTAGGCTTTCAGAAAGATGAGTTCCACTAAGAAGTGATATATTTTGCAGGTTCTAGTTGCAGAGAAAGAGTCTAAGATTGCAGAGATGGATGCAGCCTCAAGTGGTGAGACAGCACGGTTACGAGCTGCTTTGGAAAGTGTAAAAGGAGAGCTTGCTCATCAAAAACACGAGCATGTATGAACTGAAATTTATGATGAGTAATTAAGAAACTTGAAGATTAATTCCCCTCCCCCCCTAAATGCCATAGCATGAACCATTGAGCCTCTTGTGTGAAATCCAGTAAAATGTTAGTGGTCTTCATGATGGATTGCTCGAAATTGTCTTCCCTTGTTCATGTCTCATATAGTAAAGTTGATTGTGTTCTAAATGTCTTAGGCTGAGATCTCTAACCTCCGCGAACTGTTTATATCATAATTTGATGTTGCACATATGATCAAAATGCATGTACTTATGTTGAGACCACGGAACAAGTAGACTAGTAAAGCACCGATAATCTTCATTTAAGTTCCCATCGCTATACCAGGGTGCAAGGCACCCATCAGAAGATGTGGTGCATGAACTGTCATAATGGAGCAAAATGTCATTTATTTAGGACTACATTCCTTCTTTCTTCTAGTACGTGTATTGGGTGAGTGCACACTCATACACGCACATGTTTATGTATACTTGAGTTCATTTCTACAACTGTTATGATTTCAGGAGAAAGAAAAGGAGAGTTGGGAAGCTGCCTCCCAGGCACTGAAAACAAAGCTGGAAATAGCTGAGAGGAATTACATACGTGCTGAAATTGAAGCAACCAAAATGAAAGGTACATCTCAGTGCTATGGTTAATTTCATCTATTTTCATGATGATTGAGTGGATATTCATGCTTTGTGAACTGGCAGGTCAACTGGAATTAGAAGTGTCTGTCCAAAGCCAGATGCTAAGTAAAAAAGATGCTGAACTATTGGCTGTCAAAGAGGAGGTACCAAGTGTTTTTTCATTAGACTTTATTAGTAAGCTAGTCAGCTAGTAAGACTTTTGTAATACATGAGGGAGATGACTGAATTTGGACTTTTTAACATAAGTTAGTTAATAGTCAGAACTCAGAAAGCAAAACCTGTCATGTGGGAATATCATCACATCAGTTATACTTTCCTGAGACAAACTCGTCAGTAACATAAAGTTGCATAGATTTTGATGTTCGTATCTGTCCTCTTTTATATTATTTCATTGATTATACTTGCAGGTCAACCGCCTTGAAAGTGAATTTTCCTCGTATAAGGTCCGTGCTCATACACTTCTTCAGAAGAAGGATGCAGAGCTGGCCGCAGCTATGGACTCTGAACAACTTAAAGCTATTGAGGAAGCACTGAAAGTACATGCCTAAGATTTCTCTTCAATTAGTATTATGGAGGGTATAATTTGAGGTGACTGGTGATATTAAATTATAAAGCTTTTTTTCTGTAGGAAGCTGAGACAGAAGTATCATTGGCATCTGTAGAAAGGGACAAGGCTCTTCAAGATCTTCAGGAAGCATTGGCTAATCATGATAAAGAACTTGCCATAAGGTAAGCTGTTGCTCAAAGCTTCATTATAAGATCTCCCTTTGTTCAATCCCTGCTTTTTTTCTATTTGTGTGAGTTTGTGTGACTGTTGTAATTGTTTATTTAATGTGTAATCACAGAAATTGATGCAGTTCCTTCAAACTGCTGCTTTATGCTTGATAGGCATGATTGATTACAAAAACTGCCCCATCCCTCTCTCTCTTTTTTTGTTGGTTTTGTATTCAATGCTATTTGGCAACATTCTTTTGCTGTATACAAGTGTGAGGACTTTTCTTAAACTGTTCAGTTTTGCAACTGTTTCAGAGATGCAGCTCTTAGCAATGCCATGCAGCAGATAAAGAGCTTAGAAACAAAACTTGATTCAGCCAATGTTCATCTCCAATCAGAGAAAGAAACATGGAAAATAAACCTTCAGAATTTGGAAGAATCATGGCGATGTAATATGTCCATGTTTGGTTTGAGAATCTTTTACCCTGCTACTTCCTATGGTTTCCTTTGCCCTCACAAGATGCATATGATTAAGCATTGAATTAAATTTGTACTTGGAATGATAAACTGACAGTGAGATGTGAAGCCCTGAAAGCAGAAAAAGAAGTGCCTTCTGGACAAGATATACAGAGAGAACTAGAAGAGCTCGAACTACAGTATAAAAAACTTAAGGTAACTTTTATTCCAATGTTTATGTAAGCTTTATTCGTTCTCTTTGTTGATTAATTGGATTCATATATTGTAGGAAGAGCATGATTCATTCCGGGAACTCGCTGATAGAATGATGGAGGAGAAAGATAAAGAAATATCTAGACTTGTTGACTCCAACAGGAATCTTCATCAGTCAATGGAATCAAGACCCCGTGTATGTCTTTTTTTCTTTCAATATATGTAGAGCTTAGCCCTTTTCTGATGAAATGGTTTGTTATGTAATTTGTAATCTCACCATGTGTCTCAGGTTGATCATAGCGATGATAGCATCACAGGTATACAGATATTTCCTTTGCCTTTTCCGCTCATTTTAGTTAGAAGTAGTACTTTTCTGCCATAGTGGGGAAGGTTTTCTATTATTTTATGTTGGTTAGGTTCTAACCTATCCCTTTTGAATTGGTGTTTTCAGCCATGCACAAACAAGATGGAGCAAATCTAAGCACCTCCTTAGCAGAACAGCAGATTCTGGTAGAAACATCTTTTTCTTAGAACTGTCATTGTTATATGCAATAATCTTGTTAAGTGTGATATCATGGCAAGCATGACATGAGTAAAACTTCATTGGAACAGGCACAAGCTTGTTTCAAAGATTACTGGAGGACACATTGATTAATATATTTTGAATACTTGTGATGATTTACTTGCATTTTTGTGTTCTTTACTAGCCTTTTTTTTTCATGATCCCAGTCTAGCATTCTCGACGAGTTGCTCTTTACCATGCTTGGTATTCATCTAGATAAAAGAATATTATATAAACAGGGCAAAATTAACTACCAAAGCATGATGAAGAATAAAATGTTCTCCATGTAATGAAATTAAAAGGAATATCATAAAAGAGCAGTGCAATCCTGCCGAATATCATGACACTCCACTGCAATTGTCTGTATGGAATACCAAAGAAGGATGTCACCCAAGGAAGACAGGAAAACTATCCTATCCCATAAGGGTTGTTTCTTAGATGGATCCTGGTGCTTGCCTTTCTTTGTGCAACTTTTGTGGATACTGTTTGATATCCTTGATTATTCAAAGCACGAGTGTGAACACGCAAGTTATTCCTGTAAATGAACACTTACCGGGGAAACTCATTTAAAGTTCTAACTATTTTGTTTGTTTGGATATGGAATTTGCATAGTTGTGATGTATTTTGTACATTTCTGGTACCTGGAAAGCCATCTTCCCATTCTTGTCATATACACAGTTAATAAGCGTGAAGGACTTGAAAATATAAGCTATAACTTGTAGTAATGATTTTGCTGATGATTAAACAAGATACTTGAATCGTCATGTTATTCTTCATATACCATTATTCACTTATTCAATTCAATGTGCCATTTGCCCTTTTTTTCCACCCATTTCCTTGTCAGGACTCAATTTGCCCACTAAATAGCTTTGTAATAATCTCTTACTAAATTTCAGCTATTGGCAAGGCAACAAGCTCAGAGAGAGGAAGAGTTAGCACAATCTCAGCGGCATATTTTGGCACTTCAAGTATGTTATATGTGGATTTTTTCAATTATTATCGTATGGTGAATTTTCTGATAGCTGTTCTATTTAGGAGGAGATTGAGGAACTTGAACGGGAGAATCGTCTGCACGGCCAACAGGTATTGAAAAGTTTGATTTTGCTCATTTAACTGGGTACATGTGCTGAGAAAATTTCTTTATCAAATCTGTATGGTCAAGGTGAAAGTATTGAGATGGTGAATGGTCTGGTGACAAGAATAATTTAAAGCATTTATGAGAAGTTACACTAGAAAAGATTTACGGAGCTTGCTAAGATTCCTGGTATGCTGAAAATTCAATCAGTGGTGAGATTTTGCCTACCACATCAAATGAGCAATCTGACTAAAAGCAAAAGTTACTTGGAAAGATTCCAAAAATAAGTTGTTTCTTATTGTCAGAAAGACAAGATTATATAGCTTATGATATACAGTGAATGTGACCCCAAATAAAACTCAATGTTAAGTAGGAAGTGTTTGTCAGTCAATTCTTAGTAAGTAGCACTTAAACCTTGTTGATTGGATAAGCCAAAATGATTAGGGAAAAGGAGAATATGTGTAGTGAAAATACTTGGGTATCATGCTAAGATATGCTGGGTCATGATTTTGTTTCTTGTTGTGATAACTGTTTGTTGTTACTACTACTATAATGGAATGTTTTTAACTTGATGCGCAGGAAGCAATGTTGAAGACTGAGCTTCGCAACATGGAAAGAACGCAGAAAAGAGATGGTGTAGATTTGACATATCTAAAAAATGTCATCTTGAAGCTTCTTGAAACAGGTACCTGGGCTGAATTGTCATCAATCACAAAATTCTAAATTTGTTAATTTTCTTTTCTCCTTTTGATGGAATGATTGAGACACAAGTGATGCTAGGAAGTTTAATGGTATTAAATTTATTTGAACAGGAGAAGTGGAAGCTCTCCTGCCTGTTGTGGCAATGCTTCTTCAATTTAGTCCTGAAGAGGTGAAATTTCTCTTTCTGCTTATTGTTATGCTGTTTTGGTTCGGGAATTAGTAAGTGTAATGTTGTGATGTCTTGACATCTGAAGAACATAAACTAGCTACCCAATTTCTTCTTGTTTTTTTTTAATGCACATGTTTACGTAAGAATCACCAAAAATAGTGCTGATTCCTTGCTGCCTTAAATGTATGTGTGTGTGTTGTATATTTACTTCAGAAGCGAACCTTTTGGTTCGCTGTTTTTCTTTGATGAAAAAAGGGAAAGCTTTACGGTAGTTGAAAAACCATCCATATTAGAATATAGATGTGCAAGTACTACACAGGCCATTTGTTGACCAAATCAAGTCATTGCTCACATGGTCCTTGTGTCTAGGAAAGTCCTTTTTCTGTCTGTGACCTTGGCTCAAATTTATCAAATTTCGCTCTCTACTTTTGATTGCAAAAACAGGTGCAAAAATGTCAACAAGCATACCGTGCATCTACTGATGTTCCACCAAGCCCAGCAAGTGACACTCCAGGATCCGGTCTGTCTCTTTTCTCGAGATTCTCATTTTCATAACAGCTGAAATTACACCCACACAGTTCTTTTACTGAACTGTCTACAACTGCTATCAAAGTGAAGTGCCGGCGGCTGCTCGCCAGCAGATTCAATTCGTAGCCGAGATGTTGCCGTGGCTGGATCATGTATTCTTTTTGTGCACAGCAAATTTTTTTGCAACAATACTGGTTAGATATTGTAAAAGAACAGCTACAAGAAAATAACACGCGTTAAGTATCAAGAGAGGGAGGAACCACATCTTGTCATTACCCAGTTATGCTTTTCGGATGGTCTGTCATGAAGCTAGGCAGGCTAAAAACTCCCCCCTGCTATACTTCTTTTCTTCCATTTTTTTTTATTCATTGTATAGGTGAAACTTGAAAGCATGTTTCGAAACTATATGCAAGAACAGTAATTGAGGAACACGAAATTGCGTTTTTGTTTCAATATAGAGATTCTGCCACTATTTGGAGAATGTGTTTGATACACAGATTCTTGACTGTCATCTTTTACACTGTTTTGAAAAAAGGTTACGCTGCACTTTCTTGAAAAACTTAATTCCTTTTCATTATTAATTTTTCAAACTTGAAGGATCTTCTGCATTTTCTCTTTCTTATCCCAATATAATCATTCCTCATACACGCGTTCAAATTTCCTCGTCTATGCTTGTATTTTTAGAGGACAACAAAAAGTGGGAAGTGGGCTGGTCAAGATAATAGGATTTGATTGTTGAAGCAACAAGATCTGCGATGAAGAACAGTTTTTAAATAGCGACGATTTGCAACTGGGATGTGGTGAATCTGTTAAGATTGAGAGGACGATGCCACCATTGTTATTCTTTCCACTCTTGCTTGTACATGAAATCGAAAGTTCGGCATGGTGGCTAGTGATTTTTGGGTGAAATTTGGTGTCGGCTTGCTGGAGATTGATTGAAAGAGAAGAGGAAATTAGCCATGGTCTCTTCAAAAGCAGAAAAGAAATAAATTAGATTTTGATTGATTGGATTTTTTTTTCCCTTGAATAATTTTTTTTAATTATTTACTAGGGTAGATTTTTTTTTTGTTTAAATTTTAAAATTGAGTTTGCCCAATATGTATAGTGTAAGATATTTCTCTAATTTTGATATTATAGTTGTTTTTTAAAGTGTTTTTTACTCAAAAATATATTAAAATAATATATGTTTTTAATTTTTTAAAAATTATTTTTGATATTAATATATTAAAATAATATAAAAAAATATTTTTTAAAAAATAAAATCCAAAGAGATTCTTAGTTTCTAGGACCCTGTTTGTTTGTTGTAAAGTAGTTTCTTTTTTAAAAGTGAATTTTTTGAAAAGTGAATTCCAAGAAAATGAATTATTTTTCAATATTTGGTAGTATAATAGAAAATAAATTGAAAAACACTTTCCAGTATTTGGTTATGTCATAGAAAATGAGTTGGAAAAACTTATTAATGTTTTATTTTTTTCATATTTATTAAAATAATGAGGAACAAATCTTACAAATTAAAAAATTGAATGAAAATGAAATTGAAAAAAAAATATAATTTAAAAATTTATCTCAAATAAAATAAATAATAATCAAAATAATAGATATAAATCTAACAAATAAAAAAAATTAAAAGATAAAGAAATAATAATAATAATTTTATAAATTATTTCTAATAAAATAAGTAACAATAAAAAAATGAGGACTAAATTTGATTGATAAAAAATTTCAATTAAAAAATAATAAGAAAAAAAGCAAATAACAATTATAAATATAAAAACCAAAGTTTAATATAAAAATTAAATTTTAAGGGATGAAATTAAAAATCAAATATTCAAAACAAAATATACATAGCAATTAAAAATTTTGAGGAACAAATTTGATATAATCAGCAAATAATATAATATTTTTAAATTTTTCACAACTTTCAAAAATTATTTTTCAGTCAAAGTTTTTATAAAAATACTTTTCTGAAAAGTAATCCAACTATTTTTAATTAAAAAATAATTTTCATTGATCATTTTTTATAATAATAAATAAATATAAAAAAATTTAAAAACTAATTTTCAAAAAACCATTTTCAACCAAACAAAAACCCCCGTTTGTACATCGTTTTCGTGGTGCGATTGAGGACTGTCGGTGAGTTGGTGGGCTGGAGATAATTATGCGCTTCAGTGGCATTAAGCAAGATGTCATTCTCCACTTCAATGGTGGGGCACCAAGCGAAATAAGCCGGTTCAAGGTTCTGGCCCATGCTCAGATTCAAGCTGTGGACCTCTATTTCAACGGTCCGAGTGCCGACTGCGCCACTTTCTTACCCATTATCCATGGTTCGAATCCATGGAGATGCCAATTTATTCGTCTGGGTGCTAAGGAGCTCAGTTCAAAATCACAGAGACACAATTTTTGGGAATACCAATTTGATGGTGGAGCAACTGTTCGGGATACAACGGAAGAGGGACTTCGTCAAGCTGGCCGCGCTTCCAAAACAATTAAAATAATTCACCCTCGGATTGTAAAGAGGCAATTCAACATGTGATCTTCGTTTCTACACGATTAAAGGATCTAGTTTTACTTCGGAACTGGCCTCAGTGATGAATGATAACATAGATATCAAACGGAACATGTGACTCGTTCAATGGGTGCATGCTGTGCTCATGTTCCAGGTCATTATCTCCTCCAGGCTCCTTTTCAAACACTCAAACATCGAATTGCATTTTGAACAATTATCTTTTGCAAGAAGGTTCAGACATCATGTTTTCGTTCTCTATTTCCATTTTACCAAAACAGGTCTGGTAGATGTGCGCTCAAATGTCGATGTAATATCATAATTTATTTGGCTCCATTGCATTGCATTAAAAAATAATCTGAGGAATGAAATGAAAACACGAAAAAGATACTATATGATCTCGCTAAATTGAGCTTGACACTGAGTAACATGACCATAAGAACAGCCTATAAAACTGCATCAATTCCCAACTGTAACAACCACTAAGATCAAAGCAAACATAAAGGAAACAACACAAGACCATATTGTTACACATCTCTTAGAATAATCATTCATAGGAGGCATTCAAAGTCTCAAAACTTGAAAGCACCATGTTGGGGTTCAATCATCCAATCAATGAGGACTCAAGCATGCCTTGCCTGGAAATCCTTCATGAAAGCAACCAGCTTTTCAACACCAGCCAAAGGCATTGCATTATAAATGCTAGCTCTCATTCCTCCCACCGACCTATGCCCCTTGAGCTGAATCATCTTCTCATTGGCAGCTTCTTTGATGAACTCAGCCTCCAATTCAGACTTCTCAAGTGTAAAAGGCACATTCATCAATGACCTCACAGATTTGTCAACAGGACACCTATAGAACCCCTTGCTCTCATCGATAGCATTATAAAGCAAATCACCTTTCTTCTTATTCCTCTTTTCAACCTCCTTTAATCCACCTTGTGCCAAAAGATCGTCAAAAACCAGACCACACATGTAAATACCAAAACAAGGTGGTGTATTGTAAAGTGAATTATTCTCTGCATGGATCTTATAATCTAACATCACAGGAGTAATCCCTTGTGCATTGCCGATCAAATCTTTCCTAATTATCACAATAGTAACCCCTGATGGGCCTACATTCTTTTGAGCTCCAGCATAAATCGCACCAAACTTGGAAACATCAACAGGTTTTGAACAAAAGTTTGAAGACATATCAGCTACCAAGATCCCATTTTTAGGATCTGGGTAATCCTTAAATTCAACACCATGAATTGTCTCATTAGCACAAATATGCAAATATTTAGAATCTGGGGTTTGCTCCAAACTATCAAAAGATGGAATCTTTGTGTACTTTTCAGATTTACCTGACCAGATCACCTTTGGTTTAGAGTACTTTTGAGCTTCCTTAAAGGCCTTATCTCCCCATGATCCAGTAACAACATAATCAACAGAATCTTCAGGTTTCACCAGATTCAATGGAACGGCTGCAAATTGTGTAGTGGCACCACCTTGAAGAAACAGAACAGCGTAATCTTCACTAATATTCAATAAGGCCCTGAGATCAGCCTCGGCCTTTTGAATAATAGAAAGAAATTCTTTCCCCCTATGGCTCATTTCCATTACACTCATCCCAGATCCATGCCAATTATAAAGCTCAGATTGAGCCTTTTTTAAGACTTTCTCAGGTAAAGTAGCAGGCCCTGCAGCAAAATTAAAGACTCTCTCTTCAAGATCTTGACTTTGAGAAAGCGGGGTTGCTGTAGTTGCTGCACATTTGATTGAAAAGGCCTTAACTTTATTGGTTAAATTTGGGAAAGATGCCATATTGGTGGTGGGTTTGAGGAGGAGATGATGGTTGTGGTGTTGGAGATTAGGATTTTGGAGAAGGAGAGAGTTTGGTGATGATAAGATTAGTTTTGATGCCATGGTGGTGAGTGAGTTCTAGCAAGAAAGATGGGAACTTTGTCTTTCAGGGGTTGGTGGTGGCTCGCTGCAGTACAAGATCGGAATCTTTGGGAAGAGTTTTATATATATAGGAGAAGGAAAAAGGGTTACGAACAGGGATGACCATGTGAATCATAGATTGACTTCTTATTATATTTATAATATAATTATTATTTATCAGCTAAATTATTATTGTGTTTATATTATATTCGTTACCTAAATATTATTTATTATTTAACATAAAACAAAATATAATGCATATCATAATTTGTTTTATAATCAGAATAATAAACCTAACAAATTAATCTGGATTAATTTAAATTATTTTTTTAATTTTAAATTAAATTTATTTTTTATTATTAAATTAATTAATAATTATATTTCATATTTTATTTTAATTTTTTTATATGAAATTATCGTAATTTTATAATCTAAGTTGTAAATTTGACATGTTAGTTTAAGGTTATTTTAAATTATTTTTATTTTTATTTTATTATTCAATATATAATTATTAATTAATTAAAAATTAAAAATTATAATTTATTTCAATTTGTTATTATCTCACAACTAAAATAATAGATTTGACAATGAAACTTATTTAACCCTATACCTTGTTATTTTAATATTAAAAATAAATGATGAAAGGTTACATTAAAAAAATACAATAAATTATTATAATAAATAATATTTTATGAGTGTGATTTCAATCATTTAATTATATCTTTTAGTATTTTGTTAACAATTTACGAGTTCATGTTAAATTATAAGAGATGGGATTTGAATATCCCTTGAAAATAGGCAAAAAAAAAATAATTTTTTTTTTATTTTTTTTAATCTAAATATACAAATTTTAATGGAGTTGGTGAGGGTGTTGAAGGAGAAATGGTGTCTTTAAGTCAGGGGAGAGATTAGGGATGGTGTCCTTGTCTAGTTGTCTTTTTGCATGTATTTTACGGACGGGGGTAGGTGGGCGGGAAGATGCCCGATCTATCTTTTGGTCACTTACTAGGGGCTAACAAGTTGCCATTTCTTAGATCCAGTCTTGATAGTGTGTGTGAGTTGGTGCTTGATGTTGACAAGGGAAAAGGCGAAAGAATACCACTTTGTTACAACTTCTCTAGGATTTCTATTTTGCAATAATATATATGTTCTTTTTGTTTGTTTTTTATTAATTTCTTTTTGAAGTTGCCAAAAGAACTTTGGAGTGCGATGATGGATTTCTATTTTGCAATAATAGAAATGTTTTTTTTATTAATTTCTTATTGAAGTTGCCAAAAAAACTTTGGACATTGATGATGGATTTCATGACATGTTCATGCATTAACTTAGTAAATTTAACTTTGATTGAATTTCTATCCATGTTTATGAACCCTAATTTTCTTTGTCTACTTGAAGGACTTAACTATATAGAGTCCATCAATTCTCCTTTTTCTTTCTTTATTTATTAAAAAAAATTTGTTATGATGACTTAATACTATATTATAATTAAGAGATATACTCAAACGCAAGTTATTGACCATCTTGATATGATTTATTAGAGAAAGAACAAATTTAATAAAAACACATTAAAATATAAATTAAGGAAAAACCAAATGATTAATTTTGAATTCATGTAATATTTTTTAAAGTCCTTCTATCTTCCTTAGTTTTGAAGTTGTAGTTTTGATCTTTAAGTTTTTTGAATTGTAATTTTGGTTTAAAAACTTATTTTATTTGTTTTTCACTCTAAAAAAATAAAAAATTATTGAAAATGATGAATAACATGGATCAAAGAAGATTGCTGACTAAATATATTTTGATGATCAAAATAATTAATTTTTATATTAAAGACTTTCATTCGATAAGAAAAGTTTAATAATTTTTTTTAATATATGCCCAAAAGCATATCAAGGTTTATTTATATTTTTTTTATTTAGTTGATTTTTATTTTTATAAGTGATTTTAAGTGTTTTGGGTTGATAAGTAATATTTGACAATTCTTATAGTGTGTTTCTAAGTTGTTTTCATATAAAATTTACTTTGAAAATTAAGTTTTAGAAGTCAATTATAAGTTATAAGTTTTGAATGAACGAAAAAGATTACATAACTTATCATAAACTTAAAAAAAAAAATGAAAAGAGGAGTGTTCACTTTTGACAAAAAATATTTTAAAAAACCTATTCATGCATCCAAGGTTTTTTTAATTATCCTAGTTTTTTTATACTATAAAGAACTCATTTGATTTTGCAATTGAGGTTATATTTAACCTCTTAAGTTAATTAAGTAATATTTTTTTACATAGTTTAAAAACATTTTATACCAAAAAATATATTAACAATATCTAAATATTATTTTTTTTGCATTAAAAACAAAATTAATCCAACTCATAGCATGTAAATTTCTATTCAAAAATCTAAAATTCAAATTTCAAGAACATGAGATGAAACTTTAGGTGAATTTAATTTATCGTCTAAGATTATTAATCAATCAATAATTTTTTCACAAATCATTATGAATATGTTTCGTCACAAAATTAAATGATGTCATCACGCGATGGAATCGCCATTTAATAATTCTAGTCAATGACACTTTCAATTATGTTGTAGAATGACTACCTAAAACTGTTTAATTTTAAAGATCCATCCTTTTATTAAATTAAATAATGCACAAATTCTCATACTGCTAAAGCAGCAATCAAGAATTTGAAACTTCTTTCAATAATTATGAACTGTCCATCAATTATTGTTTTCAATGAAACAGAAATATGTCCAATTAGAACATAATAAAAACCAACAATGGCTGTAGAACGCAAAATATTCTCAATTCCCAAGAGCAGCAGCAACCCAAGTTGCTAATTATTGTGTGCAATGCCCACCCACCACCCCCAATCAAGTAAAGTTAGTAGCTGTACACATATTCCTTGCTATAGAAACTGTGCTGCTTCACATTTTGAAGTAAATCCAAACTTGGATGTGTTGTATTTCCTGTATACTCCAGTGAGTTTCCCTGTCCCTGCCCTCTGGTGGAAACCAACCATTAATCTTGAACATTCTCTGTCAGCATGCATGAAACTAAAGTCATTAGCAAGCCAAGGATGAGATAAACGACTTCAATAAAGAAATTAACGGTAGATCACTGAGTAGTTGCTATGTGTATCACGAGAGAGAGCAGAAACTCACAAGAGCTGCTCTTCTGAGTAGTTGCTATGCCATTCACAGGTTCTATTCCACTCTTTGAAACCATAGATGGTGCACTGAGCGGTATAGATGGCTGAGGCTGCTAACAATGATGGTGGGAACTTAAGCATCTCGTACTCCACGAGTGAAAGCTCAATCAAGAAGAAGGACAGCAGCTCAAGCTGTTCTCAAGTCATAAATGACACAATTGTCAGGGCAAAACATATATAATTTCATGTTCTTTCAAATATCGATCTTCACCAGTAAATTACAGGTAAAATGTGCTAACCTTCTTATCAGACTGGGCAGCCTTGAGGAACCTTTGCATGAAAACATATGGTGTAGGAAATGACATGTTAAATTGCAATTTGTTAAGCATCAAATTTTCCTGCAAAAGAAGAGATTATTGCCACTCACTTTCGAGAGCTTGTAAAACTTTAAAAACTTCGGCATTTTTACAGGGAACAACACCTACCATTTCGAGGACTTCTTTCCTAGCATACGCTTTATCAGATATAAGAATTAAATCTCCCACTACTGGAACAGAAACCTCCTCGTATTTGCATGCTAAGAGCATAGCAACTAAGCCAACCAACTGAAGCTTTTTTCTCATCACCGTTTGCTGGGATAGAAATCTATCGATCAGATTAACAGTTAGAAACAACGTCTCCTTCATTAAGTCAAACTTGTCATGCACCTGTTGATTAAAAAACATGGTCATTCACAAACATTTGATCCCAGTGCAGCACATTACCAATTTGGTAGAACTTCATATATATACCTCAATCAGCCAGTCAATTAGGATGGCTCTCATCTTCTCATTAATGTCAGCTTGTTGCATCATATAGTTCGGCGATACACAGCTACAATTCTGCACAGATTTAAGTTGTGTTTAGTAATCAAATTTAAACGGAAATTGAAGATTTTTTTTTAACAATTTATATGTCAAGCACTTAACAAGACTTCACAAAAAAAGCTAAGTAACTAACGTGTTAGATCAAAAATTGAATTCAGAAGCATTAGCTACGGAAAACAACTCTAATCAATTCACGACCAAAGCATTTTTATATTTTTGAACAGTTGTGCACATTCTCTCTCTCAATCTTTAAACCTGCCATTTTAGGTAGATCACAAGGAAGTTAAGTAATTAATGTGTTAGATAAAAGCTTGAATTCAGAAGCTTTAGCTACCGCAAATAATATCTCCAATGAATTCTCGATCAAGGCATTTTATTATTTAGACCAATTGTGCACATTCTATCACTCTCATTCCTTACCCCTATTATCTAAGGCACATAGAAATACTTCTAGTTTTTAACCACTAGACCAAATGCTTCCTATATTCAAGTCTAGAAACCCTAAGATCATCTCACTGAATTCAGAAGCATTAGCTACCAAAAAATATCTCAATCCTTAATCCTATTATCTGAATCTAGGAACTCTTGAAATCTGTATTTCAAGGATAGCGACATTCAAATCTAGGAACTCCTTAAGGCCTCAACCTTTGAGTCTTTCATCGCTAAACCTATGTTTCGTTGGAAAATAAATGAGCTTAACTACATGAAATGTACTTTTATCAACCTTCCATATCAAAATTAATCTTCTAATTGATATACACAGCATAAACATTCCAAAATCTTATTTTCTAAGTTGAGTTTACCTCCATTTTTCTGTAGTACGCGTGCAAATCTTCAACATAGTCAACAACTGCAAGTGGGTTCTTTGCATCACAATCATCAATATTCAAAATTGGTTCTTCAATTATATCCTCCATTTCCACCTCCTCCTGATAGATTTTAGCAAATCAATTATGGGTTTTAGAATTAAGACATTTTCCTAATGGGAATTGAAATAGAGAGGAATGGAATACCATTTTGTTCATTTCATCAGGCCTTGCTTCTGTCTGCTCTAAGAACATTGGTACTGGTTGGTCTGCGGTAGATGCCCTGTTTTCTTCCACATCAACAAATATGCAATCTCCAAAGTCATTTGTTCTTTGAACCGATGGCTTCTGCTTCTTAAGTTCCTGTTAATATTATGTTGCAAGAAATTAGCATCGTTATCTTTGAAAAATAAAGAAGATCATCACATATAAATGCAAATCCATTTTCTACCTGGTGGTAATACTGCTGTGTACCTGACAATTGAGCAGCGAACTTCCTGTAAAGTGGTCAAAATGTCAAGATCAAAATTTTCCGAGCAAATATTAGATCTATTGGGTTGCTAAACTCTGGAAAAACTAACAAAAAGGGTTTAAATCTGATTTTTTTTTTGTTGTGTTAATCTGTTACTATTAGTCTAAAACTCAACCAAAAAAAGTAGTAGCTCTAGCTGTAAGTAGCTTATTAAAAAAAGAGCTCGTACTGTACGTGCAGTGTTGTTTTCTCTTATAAGATCCAGGATTCAAATTTGTGTTTCTTTTTTCTTTCCTACATTTTCTCACCAACCAAACAACACAGAAAAAAATTAAACGAAAAGAGTTGTTGTTTCTAACCTTGTAACGGGTCGATGTTCTTCACAAACACCATGGTTTCTGCACAAAAAAGAAACCCATTTTTTTCAAAAAGAAAAATGAACAAAAAAATCAACAGAACACCAATACTGAAACTTAAAAATTCATATCAAGAAAAGAGAAATTACTCTTGCAATCCTCTCTTGTTAACAACGCAAGGGTATGCTTGTTGTCCTACAACAAAATTCTGATTCAACACACTCAAAGCTCTCCTGTTCTGCCTATTAATCTGCTGTCCAAACTTTCTGTTACCCATCTCTAATCCTTCTAACATTATTTAAAAAAAAAACAAAAACCGATGTTAGATCTTGAAAAACCATCCCATCTTTGATGTTCAGAACCAATAAAGCTCACTACTTTACCTTGAAAATCTGTGGGTTTGATGGTGAGATTAAGACTGTTCCCATTAGATACATCCATTTTGTTAATGAAGAAACAATTAATCACACCAAACTATTAAGAACCAACAAAAGCAAACCCTCGTCTCTTCCCTTCTCCTTTAAAGATTTGACACTAATACGTGCATTTAAAAGAAGAGGCTGGAATAATGCACTGGAATCTACAACCTCGGATAGAGAAATAAAAGAAGAGAGGTTTGTGTAGCCAACCCTTTTTTTCAAAACTAACGGCTAGTGAAATATGACCGTTGGATTAGGCATAGGCAAAAAAAGGGCTTGCTTTCTTTCTTTGTTTGTCTGAACAACGGTCATTTTCTGGTTGTCAATGCATGTGGGTTTGCCACATCTGATTTCAAACTATCGGAGTTTTGTAGGCTTATGATTGATTAATTGTGGTTGGGTATGGTTTGCTGGCTCCTAGAGGCTCTTGCCCACTTCGGGCTTCTTGTAGGGTCAAGTTGACTTGGGACTCTCCTGGGTAATTGGGTCCTTTAATGGTAGGGTTAATGCACACACACCCATAGGATCTCGCAAGTTTAGCACTCGGAGGAGCCATGAGTACCCTTTTGATTTTTGTTTGTCATCATTTGTGCATGTCTTTTAGAGCCTTTCAATTCTTACTTGCGAATGTTATGGGTAAATCATGGAAGGTGAGAGGTGGAGGTGGAGAGGGATAATGCTAGTTTTATCGAATTCGGGATCTAATAAGATTTTTACATCATTTGCTGGAATTTTCGGGATTTGGTAAAATTGTTCAATAATAATGATCGAAATTGATGATAGTTTTGCATTAGATAAGAAATATGATAGCAATGATGCGATTGTGTAGTTTGAGTAGTTCAATCGCATGTGAAAAATATTAGATGAGTTTGGCTCTCCGTAAACTAACCATAACAAAATAATCAAGTGAGATGCACCAAACATTAATGACAATCTTCGATATGCTATAAATTTGGATTCCCAATAAATCACAATAGTTTTCCTGGAAGTTTTCTTATGAGCTTGTATTGTATTTTTGTTTTATATTTTTGAAATAAATTAAATTTATTTTATTAAATTTTTATTTTAAATCAATATTTAAAAAACTTTAAAAAAATTAAATATTATATTCACACTTCAAAAATAATTTTTAAAAAATAAAAAAAATATTATTTTAATATATTTCTAAATAAAAACCATTTTAAAAAACAATCTTAAACATCTCAAGAATTTAAATTAGATTGGGAGAGACAACAAGACACCTCATTTTTATTGGAACTAAAAAAATATTTAAGAGTATGATAATAATAATTTTTTAAATAATATTTTGTTTAAAAATATATTAAAATAATATTTTTTATTTTTAACATTAGCATCAAACTGATTTAAAAACATAAAAAAATATTAATCTAAAATAAAAATAATTTTTTAAATTTTTTTTTAAAATATTTTTAAAATACAAAAACAAACAATAAGATTATGCTACATTCTTATGATAGTTGCTTACATATTATATTTTAAATTATAATTTTTAAATCTGATTTGATAATTAATTCAGTATAATAATTAAGTTACAAATTAAATCGACAAAAAAAATAGAGTTTAAAAGCCAGTCTTTCTCTTGCTAAAATTAATTAACGAAATAAAAACCAAGGCATGCCTTTCGTTTTTAAGAGAACACAACAGTTTTCTACAATAGAGTTCTAAAATTAAGAAATAAAAGCCAAGGCATGACTTGTATTGCTGGTGATAGTTAGTTTAGCATCCTGAAAACAAGGTTCATACATTGCTTTGTGGTCCGTCATTACCGCTTGGGTTTTCTGAGGTTTGGTTTTGTTAACAACCCCCCTACATCCCTTTATTTTTTTGGAAAAATGGGTTGTATCTCGTTTATGGCCAGCATAAAATTGTTGCGATTAAACTTTTGGTTTATTTCTAGATTGAGATTGCTTCTTCTTCACCATTTGTTTGTGGTTTAAGAGATCACAATTGGCATTAACGATGTAATAGAGAGAGCAAGAAAAAGAAGGAGAGTCATGAGGAGCTGGAGGAAGAATTATCTATTCTGCTCGCAGATCTTAACTGGTATAGGTTGCCTTGAAGTCTTTTGCTCCTCTGCTCTTCTTCGCGAATCACAACTAATAGTAATATAGCTTTCAACTTTGAAGATTGAAAAGATTAGGTTTTCTCATTTGTCTTTGTTATTTTACCTTTTTTCTCATTTCCTGAATCGCAACCGACGATATGGTTAGACAGGTCCGGGTCAACCCACTGGACCGAGCTGGATTTTAAAACCATGCTATAAATAGATGGATTGACAAACAAGTGAAGTAACATTCTTTTGATAACCATCAACTCCTAACCAAGTATACAAGAGAAATTCCCAAACCTAAAGAATTACATGGTTAGCTTGAGCTACTCATTTTGGCTCCTAACCTTCCCAAAACATAACCTAATACAAACCATTTAGATATACTTTGCCTGTTAAGATGACAGCTGAAGCCGACAATTGTAATTCTTTCTAAATTATGAAACAAAAGAATACTACAAAACTGGATGATGTTACAATGACAATAAGCCAATGTAACCTGGGACAAGCTACCATCAGCCCCTTTTACAGCAGATCTGCAGTGACAAGGAAGTTGTGCCTGATAGCAAAAGACATCCACTAACCTGTGCTAGTCATTTGTTAGTTACTTGGCAATGCCTTCCCCAAGTGCTACATGTATCTTGCAATAAAACGGGCACCATCACTTGAAGAGACTGGATAGACAAGACTGGACTCTTTTTTCCTTGACCATATCCTGCAATACCGGAGGCCTATCGTTTTTCTCTCCCCCCTTAATTTTCTCATCCTCACTTGGATTACACTTCGTAATTACATTAAATGGCTCTTTCGTTTCTTTATAACATAACTCCCGGTGCTTTACCTTCTCTACCATCTTCCTATGCTTCTTAGCCCTATGCCGGTGCTCCTCACTGCCAACAGTCACTTGCTTTTTAGCACTCTCCTGCAGCGATGAATGAAATTTCTCCTTGGAAACCTGACTTGTGTCAACTACCGTCCGCTGCATCTTAGTTATTTCCATGGGTGCATCTTTCAAAACTAACTCTCCCTCCATGCTATTTATTGTTCCTTTATAACATAACTGGTGGTGCTTCACCTTTTCTACCATCTTCCTATGCTTCTTAGCCCTATGCTGTTGCTCCTCATTGCCAACGGCCACTTGCTTCTTATCACTCTCCTGCAGTGGGGAATGAAATTTCTCCTCAGAAACCTGCCTTGTGTCAACCACCTTCCGCTGCTCCTTAGCTATCTCCATGGGTGCATCTTTCAAAACTGCCTCTTCCTTCATACTATTTATTGTTTCTTTATAACATAACTCGTGGCGCTTCACCTTCTCTACCATCTTCCTATGCTTCTTAGCCCTATGCTGGTGCTCCTCATCACCAATAGACACTTCCTTTTTATCACTCTCCTGCAGTGGTGAACAAAATTTCTCCTCTACCTTCCGCTGCTTCTTAGCTATCTCCATGGATGCATCTTTCAAAACTACTTCTTCCTTCATGCTATTTATGTTCTGTTCTGAAGAGCATTTCATCTTTACCTTTTCCTTCTGCTTCACTTTCTCTATCTTTTGTTTATCAAATGATAATAGAACATGTTCTTTCACCTTCTTGACCACATGTCCATCCTTTGCCAGATCAGAAAGTGTTGGCTCATGATTCTCCTTGACGACTTTTAACTCCTCCTTGATAATCTCCTTTCCTCCTTGAACAAGCCCACCACTCAAAGTTTTCAAAATAACCTTGCCCAGGACAAATCTAGTCTCATACAGATCCCCTTTCACAAGCAGATCATAGTCAATCTTGAAACTCTCTCTTCTATATTCACAAGATTGCATATGAAAAATAAGAGCGGCATGTTCACCTATTTTCTTTGATACAAACACCTGTAGCACCAAACAAAGAGTTTTACTCAACAAAGAAAACAATGCAGATTATATATAATGAGGAATTGCTTAGTTGAAAAGGTTTTCATCCAAGTGACCATTGCATAAATTATACATATCCAGAGACTCACAAAGCAGGAAAAAAATGGCAGGACTAAATCATGTAGCAAAACTCTCCACACTGAGAAATGGCAGTTAGTGTCATTATGTTGTTGGCAAGGTCAGAAAGCCCCTTTTATCAATTCCTCCAAATTCTAAACATGCAGCGTTCCTAACATTAAATATATAACATAGATACGGTATTTGGAACAATGAAGGGTGGATTTATTCAATGAACCAAGAAAATGCCAGTGGCTTGATTATTCAACTACGAGTGTAGGACATCTGGTTACATAATTCAGAGAGGATAATTGATTCATGTCCCGTCAGGTATCAACTTAATCCAATTCATAAGTTCAACGCATATTGTTACTTCCTAAATATATTAATGTCCGACTTTCATGCCTGCGCCTGTAAAGCTACACACATTTGCATGTTATGGTAAACAAGATACTAATTTTAAGCATTAGGATGACAGCCCACATATCAATTCTAATCATTTGCATCTGATACTAAAAGCAAGATGAAGATTGTGATGGTAAAAGACATCAACTATGCAGATCAGCTTATTCTGCCAGTTTCTATTAATTCAGAAGAGCGGCAAGGGCAGTGTATGATGGAAGGTTTAAAGGGCCTCAGGAAGGAAAAAAAACCCCAAGGATTATTAAGTGCTACAAACTTTATGAAGTTTTTAGCAAAACACACACACACACACACACTAAATCATAATATGCACACTTACAAAAACATCGAAGGGGGGGTCCAGGTATCTGGACAGGGATTCAGATAGACTAATTTCATCCGTAAAAGCATTGACAGCATCTTGAACTAAAGATGCTAACTGAGAAACTTCTTCAGCAAGTTTTTCATCTGATTTAATTTCAGAGAACCCAGAGATCTCTGGTACAAATCTCCCTTCCACTTTTGCATTTTCTCTTGCAAATTTAACACCTTCCTGCCATGTTCCACAATATAGTATAGAAGCAAAGGCCCAGATTACAAAAGCATCTTGTGGATTAAGTACTAATGCTTGGTGAAAGGCTAGCAGTCCAACCCTGTTACATATACAAAGCATGATCATCAGCCATGTCCCAGCAGAAAACCTTAAATGGAAACATAGACAAATATGTTCACGACCACACATACTATTCATGTAGTTCAGCATAGAAGAAAAGATAAGATCAGTGGTGTGCTATTTGGACAGGATGGAACCCAATATCACGCACCCATCACTAACATTGTGAATCCTAGAGTGTGAATGAAACCAAGGGTGCATTGGAGTGGACTCACTTGTGAAAGACATTCCCAAACATTAAAGAAAATGTGTATTTCATGAGTGAAAATTGAACTAGACATGATATTGGCATGACCCTACCACTTTTTCACTGGCCAGAATCCACCTTAGACCCACCAGAGCAGAGCTCACATAATAATTTCTTTACTTGCTAAACAGGATGAATAAAAATAAAAAATAAACTATAAATTGACCCAAGGCCTTGAACTCATGTACAGATTAAGCATGAATCAGTAACTGGATAGTCCTCCGAACAATAGAATTCATGCTATCAAAGGTGGCAATTTTGAGGAAAGAGGGCAGCATGATAAACCTTCAAATTAAGGTACAAGAAGTAAAAGGGGATCAGTTTTTTGCAAGTATTTAAAATGAAGATGATTTTTACACTGGATGAGGGGTTTCTCAAACCAATTGCAAAGTAAGATCACATTTCAGCCACTGGCAATGCTGTTGAGTTCTGAGGTTTGATAGCAGGCTCATCCATCTTTGATAGTAAAGTACAGCTAGAGCCAGTGGTCATACAAAATCTATAACAGGGCTTGAGCAGCTTCTCGCCTACTTATCTATTTGTTCACTGTCCCCCTTAAGACTATCTCAAGAGTATTATCTTGCAAAGACATTTAGGTTCTTTCAATTGACTTCAAGAGCTAATATCCAGACAGGTTATTTATTATTATTTCTTTTTATTATCACCATCATGTTTTCTCTGTGTGCGTGTGTGTGTTTGTTTGTGTGTGTGTCCAGGATGGATAGAACTTTCCCAAATCTGGATAACTTCAAGGAGAGTGAAATTGGCGGTACAATAACTACATCTTGTGGTGGTGGTGAAGGCAGAACAATTATACTGTCACATTTAGATAGACAATTAAACAGAAAAGGTAAACAGCTGGCTTACCATAGACTGCAATCACAAGGTCGGTCACTGCTAACCATTTTATCCAAACTGGATAACAATTTCTGCCAAAAAGAAACAAATTGAAGCAATGAAGAGGATTAAATAAAATTACTTAACATACTGGTTTCAGTTGAACTCGTATTAAGCTTGGAGTAACTAAAATTGATAAAGCACACACAAGCAGCATAAAGTTTCAAGAGGCTAGATGCTGCTGCTGTGGAAATTATTATAGTTGAAAGTGACAGGCATCAAGTCCAGTACCTGTCACTTCCTCTACCAACACGTCACATGCATGTCAGTAGAGGATGCCATGTATGAAATGGACACAGCCTGTTTGATCTCCACAGAACCAAATCTTCCCCTCATTAGTAAATTCTGGCAGCTCTTGTTTCATTTAATCATCTTTGAGTTGCCATACCCAAAGAAACAAAACTTTTCACTTAAATAATTATTATCAACTTCATGTTTAGCAGACCAGATGACATCCAAAAGAACACAATATGTACAGGTATTAGTCTTGCAGATAGTGAATATTCTCAATCAATTCTATTCAAAACATTATAGTTAATATATTTCCAACAATAATGAATGCTTCGGTCTTTCCAAGCAAGAGTCAACATAGCATTCTCCAACAATGACTAAAAAATGTCTGTTAATATTTCCAGTAGTTTCCTACATTAATGTGTATCAATTCTTAGACTCTTTGTTTTTTTTACCATATCCTAGCTGAGTCCATACTAGACATACCTTAGAATCATGTTTATCAGTGATAAAATTGCAATTTCATTCTTTTCCATAGTAACTAACCTTATTTTCAGTACTTTCCTATATTATTGCGAATTTTTTCTAGAATATTACTTTAATCAAATCCTAGACATTCTTACACCTTAGAAGCATATTTATCACTGAAAAAATTGCAATGTCAATTTTTCTTTCCCATAAAGCTAATCCTACCATCAACATAGTGGAACACTGAGCAGATACTTCATCAGCCTGTTCGTGAAGGTATGCTGCCTGCAATCAAGACTTGCATTTCAGATACAAGGTAACTTCGTGATTATAAGAAGAATAAAATGCAGTAAGTTGGGCACTGAAAAGGTACAAACATGAAAGGGAAGAAATATCTTAAGCAGGTGGAATCTCTGGAGCAAAAGGATAGTAGACTCTGCAGCTCCATAGGACAGCATGTAGTTCAGTTCCATCTTTATCCTATCCTGAATAAACAGAGGATGCCATCTTGGTAAGAATATGATGTCGTTGATGAAACTAAATGGCACTTACTACCTGCAAACCTAAGATGCAGCTACTGAGGACTGGATAAGAAAAGAGTAACAATGCCCAAGAAAATAAGGAAAATATCTCCGGCACGGAGGCCAAGAAAAACTTAGAATCTCTAACAATAAGATTTCATAGAGAAGTCTTGTTTGAAACTCGAAGTACCTTGTTCAGACTCTTGACGGAAGATTGAAGTTTACATATTGCAGTTTCAGTATCCTTAGAAATTGACAAGCCTAGACGACCTGCAATTCTTATGCCCCGCAAGATTCTAGCTGCATGACAGTTTGCATATACGAGTCCAGTCAGGTTGAAGTGATAGCATATTTAGTGATGAAGATGAAAATTCCATGGAGCTAAACAATCAAATATATAAAATGTGAAAGCAAATACCACAGTCCTCTTGGAATGACAGTCGAGCAGGGATTAATGTTTGTAGCTGAGACAATATCAAATGTGAGAAAAAAAATTTAAATCAGAAAATTTTCAGTTAACATGATGAATTAGAGAAGTAATCTGAAAGCAGATTTCATCAGTAAATGAAAAGAGAATCACCTTTAGTGACCTTACATCTTCCATTCCATTGGTGTAATCATATATGCGATTCATGAAAGGGTCAAAAAACAAACTGCATCCATAATTCAATGAAATATAACAAGATATTGGCATCAACCAAACTCAGATTCAGATCTTATATGTCATCCTATAACAAATAAATAGAGTGGCTGGAGAGTTTTAGTTGCTATATTAATAAACCATCATGCTAAATTAACTTTAAACTTGATTCTCCCTAAACAATTAGCAAAAGAAAGAAACTACACCTATTAATTGTGAAATCCCGCTGCATACTATTTTTCCAGAGAAGGAAGTCTTTTTCATCACAGCTCCTTTGCATTTGAGATAAAAGAACCTTTTCTTTTTCCTGACACTGTTGTGCACTTGTCTCAAAACTGGATACCTATAGCCAAAATCATAAAAAAATTACTGCCAAAAACAAGATAATATATGACCTGCAAAGATAGCAGAATGCTTAAAATGGCCTACATCATGGCTTAAAGGACTTAATAAACAAATGGCCTACATCATGGCTTAAAGGACTTAATAAACACCAATTGTAATCACTACAGGTGCTAACAAACCTCAATTACTGATCCTTTGACATGCACTATGCATATAGGAAATCGCCGTCCAACAATATGAGCACGATGAAACTTCTTCTTTATCTGTAATAAGATATTAAAAAAAGAACAGAAAAATTATGAACATAATCACCCATGTAGTCATAGAAATTCACCAAACAAGGAGAATAAACAACGAAGTTAAAACAGCAATATATGACCTGCTGAAGGTTAGCTGTGGTGATCACATCAAAATCTTTAGGTACTCTATTCAAAAGCAAATCTCTCACACATCCACCCACTAAGTAAGCTTCAAATCCTGCATATGACAAGGTAATCAAACCACATGTTCATGAAGGATGTATAACATTCATAGGAAGCAAGATCAGTATGATGAAGACACAGGCTAAACAACAAAAAGCAGAATAAAATAGCACCAGCATCATGATAAATTATTCTGTACAGCCAGGGCAATGCTCACTCCTCCTACATTCAAATGAGGCATGCTTACAGTACCTACCTTCATTCCAACAAGAAAACATGAGGGTAAGCACAACAGCCTATGCAGTGAAAAATCTCTCCCTTGGCATAGCTAGTGATATGGAGCGTTCTTCAGCATTGAGAATCTAAATTTTGAACAGCGTAATTAACCCAAAAATCCATTTATTTCAACAATGATCATTTTCAGTTACCAACCACCAAATCACATCAGTCAAAGCATCATAAAAACTACTTAAACATGAACTGGAGGCAAAATAAGAATATTAAAGCTAGACAAAAGCTTAAAGAAACATGGATTACCTCCAACACGCAGAAGTTTCAAAACCGTCCATGGAGCATCAGGAACCATTGAACGAGTTATACCATGATACCTAGCATTCACTTTTCTCCATTTTGATCTATCAACAACATATCCTACACCAATCATCATAAATCAAACCTTATACAATTCAAAACCCCAAATCTTAAACAGAACACAAAAAACCAGCAGAAATTAACACAAAAACTACTAAACTCTCCTTCACCACCGCATTTACTTGCCCAAACGTTAACAACTTCAAAACACTAACGCATAAAATAGTAACGAAGAATGAAAAATTTTACTCTCTTGAGCGAGAAAATCACGACCCATTTCGTGGCAGACTGGTGATTTTAATCCCTCTTTAGTTAAAGTATGGTTGAATCTCTGTAACATCGAGTTTCAAAAGAAAAAATAATAAGAAAATTCACTGTTTACAGATTGTTCGACAAAATGCCTCTACAGAAATAAATTCAAAAAATAAAGGGATTTGAGATCAGAGAGAGACCTGTAAAGAGGTGAGAAATTTGAGACGGGAAATTAAGTGTGTTTTGCCTCTCTGGAGTATTGTCATTAAAGATGGAAAATTATGTCGCCACAGCGTTCGTAATGGTATTATCTTTTGATTTGATTTTGATGATGGTATAAAACATTTCGAGCAAATTATCAGTTAGTCACCGGAAAGGTTGCCCGCCTGCGGCTGGCCCAATTTTTTTTCACCAATAGTGTAGACGATACAAGTGTTTTCAAATAAGAAAAAAAAAAAAACACAAGAGATTCAGGTAACTAACTTGATTAGATTTAATAAATATATATAATTTTGAAAATACAAATAAAATAATATAACAGAAAAAATAAAAATTTAACAGCAAAAAGAATAAATTTTTTTTGATCCAAGCCTATGAATTAGCATATTAAATATGTAATTCAATCATGAATTAGGGTAATTATATCAAAAAAAAATTAAATAAAAAATAAAATATAATTCAATGTTCAAAGGTATAAATGAAAAAAAAATAATTCAAAAAAAATAATAAAAAAAATAAGTTAATTTGGGTTAGCACATTTGAGATTATATAAGCATATGATTAGGATAACCTAGTAGATAGAAAAATAAAAAAAATAAATAAGAAGATTGATTCTTAATAAATCAAATGTTGAATTATAAGATTGTAAAAATAAATTTAAAAAGAACCTAAAAAAATTAAAGTTAACCCATATTAATATTTGACACTAACCCTTACTGTGAGCCCATGACTAACACCATAAAAAAATTCTAAAAACAAATAAGTAAGATTTTCAATTATAAAATGTTAAGAGATGAAATTGAAGAAAAAACAATAAAAAAAATTAAAAAAAATAAATGACAATTAAAAAAATAATAACTAAATTTGATATAAAAATGAAATGAAATTAAATGATAAGGGACTAAATTGAAGGTAAAAATTAATAAAAAAATATCGATAAAAAAATAAGGACTAAACTAGATATAAAAACAAATGAAAGATATTTTCATATTTTTTCAAGAAAAAAAAAGAAGAGAAAATAAAAAGAAAAAAAAAAGTTCATTAGAATCACATCGTCATTCACCTACTCATATATGCCCTACCACCATGAAAATCTTGGTGCACCACTCACAATATTTTTGTGAAATATAGTGCTTGGCTCTAGAAGAGCCCACACATGCCTCTCAAATGACATAACTCCTCCCACTTATTAGTACTTACTAGAATGTATAAAACTTAAAATCTTTTTTAATTTAATGACTTTATAAAAATTTCTGCTATTTGTTTATTTGTAACCATAAACTTAAGAAAGATGTCAATTTTTTTAACATGATTATAAATAAAATAATGTCTAATTTCTATATACTTGGTCTAAAAGTGTTAGATGGGGTTTTTGGTTAAGTTTATAGCACTTATGTTATCATAAAATTTTATATTACAGTTTAACTTAAAACCAAGTATATTTGATTAAACATATGGATTCCAGATCAAACTTCTTGACTAGCTCCCTGTATATTTAGCTTGAATAATGAATATATTATCATTTTCTAGTTTAATTTGATGCATGAGGAAAAAGGTAAATTCTTTTATTATACTCATCTTAAAATCTTTATACATAAAATTTAGATTCATAGCAATATCAAATAAAATATCAACATAAATTTGTACAATAATTAAATCATGATTTTTATATTTTATAAATAATGTTAAATTAATTTTACCCATGTTAAAACTTTTTTAAATTAAAAATTTATATAATATATCATATTAAGCTCTAAAAGCATGTTTAAGATCATATAAAGTCTTTTTAAGTTTAAAAACATGGTTTGGAAATTTGTGGCTTTTAAAATTAAAGGATCATCAATATAAACATTTTCCATGATATAATCATAAAAAAAATTGCACTTTTCACATCAATTTGAAAAAGTTCAAAATTTTTCAAATATGCAAATGCAAGAAACATATAAATAGATTCCATTATTTCTACAAGAGTATAGGTTTAATTATAATCTATTCCTTTCTTTTGATTATATCATTGGACAACCAAACAATCTTTGTTCCAAACAACTTTTATTGATTCAAATATCCTTTTAGTTCAAATAATAAAATAACCTTTGGGTCTTCATTTCTTTTAGAGTAATCACAATTTTCTTACATTGAGAATATCTAATACTTATCACACAAGGCTTTTATATAATTTTTAGTTTCAACTTATATATGAAAACAACATTACTAACTTGATTAGTCATAGAGGAAAAGCCTTCGATAAATCACCAATAATTAAACCTTATAAAAGCCTTTTTGGTTTTTAAACTACTTTGGGAAGAATTGGCAAAGGTTGTTATTTATCATGTTGATCATGTTATTAAGGATTCATTTAAGGTTTTTTTCTTTGATCTTTCTTTCTAAAAGTGTCCTCTTTCATTTAGTTTTAATCTTTTAAGAATAATATCTATACCAACCTTTTTTACTTTTTAAAGATCAAATGAGTTAGACTTATCAAACACAACATGAATAGATTCTTTAATTACTAGAGTTCTATGATTATGTACTTTATAAGCTTTGCTAGTAAAAGAATAACCAAGAAATATACCTTCATCAAATTTGGTATGAAACTTTCTGAAACTGTCTTTGTTATTTAAAATAAAATATTTTGATCCAAATACATGAAAACAAAGGATATTAGGTTTTTTTTTCAACCCAAAGCTTAAATGGAGTTTTATGTAAAATAAGTTAAAGGAAAACCCGATTTGAAACACAACAAGAAGTATTTATGGCTTTCGTTTAAAAATATTAAGGCAAATTATATTTACTTAGCATATTTCTTTCCATTTACTAAAGATAGATGAAAAATCTATTAAATGAATGTCAAATAAGCTTTTCTAAATGAATTTCTTAAAAAAAAGGTTTGCATTAGACAACATATGGATTATGAAGTGAATGAATATTAAAACATGGTTTTAAAAAGAAGGTCTACATTAAGCAACCTTTGGATTATAAAGTGAAGGGACATGAAAACATGTTTTTAGAGTTAAACAAAGCCTTGTATGGATTGAAGCAAGTCTTAAGAGCTTGGTATAGTTGCATTGATAGTTATTTCATTAAAGAATAAATTTGTAAAATTCTTTCATGAATATGCTATCTATGTAATGATAAAAGTGATTTGTGATATTCTTATTGTATAATTGTATGTGGATGATTTTATCTCTGCAAAAAACAATCAAAAGACATTTGGAAACTTTTCCAAGAGCTTGGTATAGTTGCATTGATAGTTATTTTATTAAAGAACAAATTTGTAAAATGCCTTCATGAATATGCTATTTATGTAACGATAAAAGTGATTTGTGATATTTTTATTGTATAATTGTATGTGGATGATTTGATCTTTATAGAAAATAATCAAAAGACATTTGAAAACTTTAAATAAGTAATGATTAAGGAGTTTGAGATGATGGATATTGGTCTTATGACATATTACTTAGGAACTAAGATCAAGTAAGGAGAAGATGAAATCTTTGTGAAACAATAGAAGTTTGTAAAAGAGATTCTCTAAAAGTTCAAAATGGAGGATTATGTAAAAGTGAATACTCTTGTTGAGTGTAAAATGAAGATGTCAAAAAATAATGAAGGAGAAAAGATAAACTCTGCAACATTCAAGAGTCTAGTTAAGAGTTTAAGATACTTGACATGCAATTGTTTAGTTATTATCTTTGGAGTAAAACTTTTGAGCGAATTCATGGAGACACTAATTACAACACATTTTAAAGCATTGAAGTGAATCCTACGGTATATCAAAGATATTGTTTATTTTGACTTATTCTATAATTTGGACCAGCTTTAGTCTAATTGTGTGCACTAAATCATTCAGGAAACTTGACCAGCAGATAATAAATGGTTTATTTGCATTAATAACAAGTTTATATGGGGTTTTAATCTCAAAGTCTTAGTTTTAAACCGAAATTTATTTTAATAAAATTATGTTGATTCATTGATAATTAAAGTTAATAGGTGCTAGATTATAGATCCTTATATGATTTCAAATAAAACCTTGCCCTTGATTGCATAAAAACTTGTATGGGTTGAGATTTGTGTTTTTTGGGTTCTTGATTAATGTTCTTCGTGTTCTTCATGATTTGAGTGTTTAATTAGTTTTTCTTCAAAGATTTTATGTTTTGTGTTAATTTTCAAATTTTATTTTGTTTTAGTTTAAACCTTTATTTTGATTTAGTTTTTGGGTCAAACCTTGATTTTTGGTTTGGTTCATGGTTGAACCAATGTCTTTGAGTTAACCTATTTGGTTCTGTTTTGGATCAAGTACGTGTGGCTTTATTTGTTTGGACAGCTTTTTCTTAGGGTTTTTTTAGCTTAATAGGGTATTTGACAAACACACCTTTAAATTTATTTAGGTAGTTTTCAAAGGAAAGAAAAGATGGTTTTGCCAAACATGGCTTTATATAAAAAATAAAAAAAATAAAAAAATGATTTTTTCTCATTATATATGGCACAATTCTTACAAAAATCGCCTTTTATTTATAAAAATGAGAGAAAACAGTTTTTAGCATTGTTTTAGAAAATTTTTATGTTTTTTTTTGGAATTTACAATAAGTTTATAAAATTCTTTAAAGATTTAGCTAATGTTTTAATAACCTTAAAAATTTCAATTCCTAAAAAGTAATGGTCATTCTCATATAAATATTGGACATATTAGTATGTTGACATTTAAATATTAGGAAGTGGCTAAAAAATTCTCAAAATTATTTTAAATATTTATCAATTTTAAATATTTAATTGAGAGTATTTTTCATCACAATATACGAGTTGTGAAAAAAAACTTTTGTTTTCCATGATAGATAAACCCTATCAAGACACATATATGGATTCTTTCTATAAGAATTTATTAGGGCATACGAGTCCATAATAAATTCAAAATGCAATATTTATTCATGAGTGTAAATCTTTATTCTAATTCATAGATGAACCACTTGTTAAAAATCCATCAACACTGTTAAACCATATTCAAACCACGTAACACAGTTTATCTTAGGTAAGATACGCTAAGGATGCTAATATAGTCTCTAACCACAATCATTTTTTTATCTTGGAATTTTATATAAAACCAATTCACTCAAGTCTCTTAGTAGCCATAAACCAAACAATTAGATAGCTACTCTTTGACCTCGACACACGTATATTTGAAGTAATTTAAATATATTTTTGTCTCTTATACCTTTATCTCTTGTGATCCAAACACTACTGATAAGATTTACATACAATTTATCTTTATGGTTAAATCTCAAAAAAATAAATACTTAAGCCTATTTGAGACAACAATACAACTAAAATTTAATGAGATTTTAATTTTTTTTTTATTTTAAATTAATTGTTTTGATATTTTTGAATTTTTTAATATACTAATATTAAAATTTTTAAAAATAATTTTAATATATTTCAAAGTAAAAATTAATTTTAAAAATTATCGCTACCCTACCATGTACTAATTTTATCATAGGATTAAAAAGCTCTCAAGGGACTATTTTGTAGTTTGACCACTAAAGAGAAAAAGAACCTCCACCGGGGTAGCAGGACAAGCAACAAAATTCACTCTCTCCCCCTCGATTTCCACCATGTATAAATTCCATTTTCCCGTTCTCTACTCTCTCTGTCCATCCCTTTTTTCCCCTTAGAAGCACAAATTCTCCCAATTTGTTATCTTCATTTCGATTAAAAAATAATAATAATCAATTTCTAGGGTTAGGGTTATCAAAACAGCCAAATTGAATAATATCTCTCCTGCTTTGCCGTCTCCTTCGTGAAGGAGAGGGGACTATGGGAGGCGGTAATGGAGACGTAGAAGGAGGCAGCAACGATACCAACGGTGGAGATGACGAAGTGAATGTCAACATCAGATGTTCTAACGGCTCAAAATTCACTGTCAAAATTAGCTTGTCGTCAACCGTTGATTCGTTTAAGCAGCTTATTGCGAATCAGTGTGATGTGCCGTCTGATCAACAGAGATTGATTTATAAGGGTCGGATCTTAAAGGACGATCAAACTCTACAAAGCTATGGTAATAAAATTAAAAGCCAATAATTATTTTCATTATTATTATTGTTATTATAATTAAATTCCTTTTTTATTTTGATTAATTTCATAATTTTTTTGGTGCTCTAAAATTATTGATCTGGATAATTAATTGTTTAATTAACTGTTTAATGGGATTAAGTAGCTATCATTTCAGATTGGTAGTTGTTGAGGTTCGAACATACGATGCTGCCTGGAGTTGACATTATTTATAGGAATTATTGACGGGTTTTTGGTGTTAGTAAATTAAATGTTTTTTGATGCTGATGCTGGTACTCAACTTGACGTCGCTGTTCTTTAATGGTTGATAGGCTTGGAGGCAGATCATGCTGTCCACTTGGTTCGTGGGTTTGCACCATCTGCACCAGTCAATGCAACTGCTGCAACCAATACTGGAGGTTCGAATGCTGCTCCGACCAATACTAGAGCTGCTGGCTCTACTGATGATGGAGAATTCGGAGGATCTGGTTTTGGATCACTGTTTCCAGGACTTGGTTTAAATGGCTTGGGTGGCAGTGGTGGTTTGCTTGGAGCTGGACTTCCAGAGTTTGAACAAGTGCAGCAACAGCTGACTCGGAACCCCAACATCATGAGAGACATAATGAACACGCCTGTTGTTCAGAACCTAATGAATAACCCTGAGATCATGCGGAACTTGCTAATGAACAACCCTCAAATGCGTGAAATCATTGACCGAAATCCTGAGCTGGCACATATACTTAATGATCCTAGCACTCTTCGTCAAACACTTGAAGCTGCACGAAACCCGGAGCTCATGCGTGAGATGATGCGCAACACAGATAGAGCTATGAGCAACATTGAATCTTCTCCTGAGGGATTCAACATGCTGAGGCGCATGTATGAAACTGTTCAAGAGCCATTTCTTAATGCAACTACAATGGCTGGAAATGCTGAAGGCGATAGTGCAAACCCATTTGCAGCTCTTTTAGGGACCCAAACTGGGAACCAGGCCAGAGATGGATCAACTAATTTGTCAACCACTAGTTCTGAAACCACCACTGGTTCTCCTGCTCCAAATACTAACCCACTTCCCAACCCTTGGAGCAGTAAGCTCTCTCTTTCTTTCTCTTTCTCTTCTTATCGTATTGAAGCTATTTAGGAGGAGGTTAGATTGAGCAGTTTAGTTTAATCCTACGTGCGGTATATGTTATTCTTCTCCTTGCTCACCAATATCTCCTCTTCTTGTATTCTTTTGAACCTGATAACGTGTGAATTTAACTGTGTTGGAAATCGCAATTACTGATACTTCTCTGTAACATTTCAGTTTGTATATGGCAAAATTACATTCCACTGCAAGAGGCACAACTTGTTTGTTGCTAGTCAGTGTGTTGTATGTATCCTTTTCTTGTTAATCTAATACTATTTACAAGATAACTTGTTGATTTTTTTAACAGCTTGAATAAGAGGAATTTCAACTTTTTTGGTCTTAAAAGTAAATATTTTCTTGCTTCATTTATGTTTTGTTTTCATAATGCAGATTATATATTAATTGCTTGTTTTAAATAACTGTACACTCTATGTAAATCTGACAGGTGGAGGTGCCCAAACTAACACCACAAGGTCGAATCCCACCAGTGATGCTAGGCCACAGGCACCTACCGGGCTAGGTGGACTCGGTCTCCCCGATCTTGACAACATGTTTAGTGTTATGCCAGATGCTGCTATGGTGAGCCAGTTGATGCAAAATCCAGCTATTTCACAAATGATGCAGAGCTTCATGTCCAGCCCTCAGTACATGAACCAGGTATAAATTTATCATGTTGCCTGGTAAAATTTTTGTGGATGAAATTTCCTTATTACTAATATCAATCAAGTTTCAGATTCTTGGTATGAATCCCCAACTCCGTAGCATGCTTGATTCCAATCCTCAACTAAGAGAAATGATGCAAAACCCAGAATTTCTTCGTCAATTGACGTCTCCTGAGACAATGCAGGTATAAGAACTTTACAGCTGTTTGTGCATGCCCTTAGATTCTCCATGCCTGCAAAGCGCCTGTACAAAACACCCCCCCCACCACACACACACACACACACCACTGCCGGCGCCTTGGCCACAGCCACTACCACAACCTAACTATAGGCTTGGAAGCAAGTAGACATTGAGTATTATATGCTTCTTCATGCTGTTCATGGGCATTTGCCTTTTGTTGTTGGTCAATAGCTTTAACTGTAGCTTAATAGCAACAAATATATTTTTTTCGTGAATTATATTCAATCTGGAAAAGAGTGCCCATACAGTTTTCAAAAGTAAGCGTAAGCCATTATTTGATTTCTCTTCTTGCAGCAACTTTTGACTTTCCAGCAATCTCTTATGTCTCAACTTGGTCAGCGACAGTCAACCCAGTAAGTGATGGTGCAATTTCTTTTCATAGCTTGTCTATAACTCGTGTGGGATAGCTATGGTTTTAGATTTCATATTGATTAGTAGCTATCAGTAGCTTCTTTTTTGGCTGGCTAACTCAATGCTCCATTGCAGGGCACAAGGTCAGCCTGGTGCTGGTACAGGTATTGAGGATATCACCTATAATATACCACCTATAATATACAGTGTCTTTTCTTTTGGTTGAAACTATGTCTTGTTATTACTTTTGATATGTTTTTTTCCCCTTTCGACTGTCTTTTACATGATTCAAACTGCAAATTGTCTGGTAGGCAGGCCTTAATTTAGAAATTTTTAAAGCTGGCTTAATAGCTTTGTCATTGTATCATTAACAGCATAATTTTCCATCATTTGAATTCTTTAATTTCTGAAATATTAGGCAGCAGAGGATTTTATTTCTTATTTTTAAGGAAATTGACAGCATTACAATTTTAGTATATGATACGTCTCAACATTTCTCTGTGTCCATGTCAAACTATTTGGGGCTTGCATATGATGTACGTGAAAGATTCTGTGAACTTGTAGTGGCTTTTCTGGTGTTATAAATATGGATAGCACAGGTTATTTTCTAACAAAGAGAAATATGATAAAACACAAGTGAGCAACCTTTGAGTTTATTTTCTTTTTAGTTTTTATCAGTAAAAAGGATATATGTTAGCTATTATGCAAGAAACGTGAGTATATTAGGTCCATCATAATGAACCTGCGGTTTTAGAATTCTATCTTTTGCTCATAGCTGCACCATAAATGGTTAATACATCTGTTGTGTTAATGCCTTTGATTGCTCTGGGGTCCATGTTGGATCCACAACTGTAGCTTAAATGTTAATCCTCATTTGTGGGCGTCCATGGTTATATTGGACTCTTCTCTCACATATTTCCCTCCCAGTATCCTCCCAATAAGGAAAAAAAAAGGAGCTCTCCTTTTGTCATGAGAAGATTATTTGTTCAATTATGGGTTTGTACTGTTGCCGCATTTGCAGGAACAGCCAACAATGCTGGTTTGGAGATGTTAATGAATATGTTTAGTGGGCTTGGGGCTGGCAACCTGGCTGTTCCCAACAGATCAAATGGTTACTATTCCTTCCGTGTTTTTCTTTTCGTTTTCGGGTTTTGTAATGTTGCTGTTAAGTTTTGTCTGCTTTGCACTCATTACATTCTGCATACCCAGTGCCCCCAGAAGAACTATATGCGACCCAGCTGTCACAGCTTCAAGAAATGGGTTTCTTTGACACACAAGAGAATATACGAGCACTAATTGCAACTGCAGGGAATGTCCATGCTGCAGTGGAGCGGCTTTTGGGAAGCACTGGTCAATAGTTGATCCATACTCCCATCTTTTTACGTTGTTAGCGTCGAGTTGGTCAGTTTATGACATGAGTTACCTTCAAGCCCGCAGTTTTCAGTATGAATAAGTTCAATTATGGTAGTAAAGGGCTGTGAACGTTCTCTGTGTGCCTATGATTGTTGGATAATCCCATTTCTTCTGTCTCTTGTGAGGTGTCAGGCTGCATGTGTCATTGTACATACCTTATATTACGATTTGTCATATGAATTGTTTGAAAATCTTCTTGGGACTTGAGGAATTCACAGCCCTACCACCCCTAATTCTATCTTTTATTCACTTATTTCCTAATTGATCTCATTTGTTGTGATTATTTAGTGCCCGTTTAAATTTTACATGTGTTTCCTAATTTTGGCTTTTGGTGTGCAACAAAGACACAGCTAAGGTAGTAGAAGAAAGTGAATGCAGGAAGGAGGCCCTAGTTGCGTCTGTGATAGTAATGAAAGCCGCAATATTACAGAACTAGGATAGGAGCTCGTGTTACGCGGTGGCCTGCTCAAAAATTTATTTGAACTACAAAAACCCCACCCTGGCCCGTTAAAAAAACAAAAGTGAAAAATATTTGAAGAAAATATAAAGCATGTCTTTCCGCAGCAAATTTTTTTTACCAAAAAAAACCCAAAATTCTAAGATTATAATTTTCGGTATAAATATTATATGTTTATTTTAAATTACGATAAATTTAAAAATATCAAAATTAAATAAATTAAATTAGAAAAAAATCTACAAATGACAAAAAATCAAATGGAAAAACAAAAAGCTCAGGTGAGCTGGCCTGCTTGGCCAACTTGCCTTGACTTGTTTTATATTTTTCTTTTAAGGATAGATGGCATGCTTGTTTTGTTTTTTATACGTATCAGCTTCTATAATAGTTTCTAGCCATTACAGGTGGTCAAATAATCAGATAGTCATTTCCTAGAGGTAAAAAAACCCACTTTGACCCCTTTTTTTTTCCATAAAAAAACCCTAACAAACATCACAGGGAGTTCAAAAACCCATTATTGGTATAAAATCACCATTTTGGTTAAAAAAATAAAATAAACCTATAAAAAAACAAATTCCAAAATCCAATCTGATTTTTTAGGCAAGATAAATGATAAAAAAGACTTAAATGGAACTCCCCTTGTAAAATAAATTTATTAATAACAAAAATCACAAGTCTTGTCACTAAAAATGCTAGTTTCTAAACTTTCTAATCCGACTACTCCCCCTCTTCTATCATGAAAAAAATTGACTACTCTCTTTCCTCCCCCTCTTCTATCATGGAAAAAATTTGAATTTTTAGAATAAAATTAAAAAAACTCATAAAAGAGGGATTGAAATAAAAAAATTGAAAAAAACTTTTAGGACCAAAAATACTAAAAACACGCATCAACTATAGTAAATAAATAAATAAATAGCCTTGGACTTCATTCAATTAAAAAAAAAAAACTCATGATAGTATTACAATTCACAATAATCTTGTGCACGAGTGATAAATAAAATAAAAAAATATAAATAAAATTAAGTTTTGGATTAAAATGTAAAGAACTCATAAAGAGGGATTAAGATCGAAAAAAAATTGAAAGACTCAAAATGCTAAGAACACGCCACAGCTATAATAACAAAAGCATAGCCTTTTTCAGTTATCAAATTTGGTTCTTGAGTTTTTAATTATGCATAATCGAGAAAACTTTGCACCAATTTAATGATGGGTTCTTCTCTAAACACCACAGAAATCCTTATTGAGTTAGCCCTGTTTGTTTGATGGAAAATAATATTTTTTATAAAGTGAATTTTATTGAGTTAGGCCATGTTTGTTTGATGGAAAATAATATTTTTTATAAAGTTAATTATTTTTCGATGTTTGGTAGTGTAATGGAAAATAAGTTGAAAAATACTTTCTAATATTTGGTTATGTCATGAAAAATAAGCTAAAAAATAAATTACTAATGTTTTATTTTTTTTAAGTTTATTACAATAATAAGAAACAAATATTACAAATTAAAAAGTTGAATGAGAATGAAATTGAAAAAAAATATAATTTCATAAGTTATCTTAAATAAAATAAATAATAATCAAATAATAGAGATCAAATCTAAAAAATTAAAAATTAAATGATGAAGAAATTAAAATAATAATAATTAACATTTCATAAATTATTTCAAATAAAATAAGTAACAATCAAAAGAATGAGGACTAAATTTAATAAATAAAAAATCTCAATTAAAAAATGATAAGAAAAAAGCAAATAACAATTATAAAAATAAGGACCAAAGTTAATATAAAAATTAAATTATAAGGGATGAAATTGAAAAAAATATTAAAAAAATATATATATAGCAATCAAAAGTTTAAGGATTAAATTTGATATAATTAGCAAAACATATGACATTTCTAAATTTTTCACCACTTTCAGAAAGTGTTTTTCGCCGAAAATAAAAAAAATAAAAACACTTTTCTGGAAATCAAGCTAAATTTTTCTTTAATTGGAAAGTGTTTTTCATTGATCATAAAATGTTTTTTATTGATTAATTTTTTTAATAGCAAATAAATATATGAAAGTTTGGAAAGTAATTTTCAAAAGTAATTTTCTAAAAAATAAACACACCCTTAATCGGGACAAATCACTAACCCAGACCTTCAAAAAAACCAAAATCAGAAGGATCCAATAAAAAAAGAGAGTTAAGTGATCAAAAAATTTTAAAGGATGAAAAACAAAACCTATGACACAATTCCTATCCACAATAATTTTATGGCTGAGTTAAGTTAGTTTTATTTGTGATTGTAATCTATAGTTACATAACGAAAAAGAAATTATTTCATTATGCATGCTTGCAAAATCAACTTTTGATCCTCTGGAAGTGTGCTATCATAAACATTTCCTGAATCTGGAATAATTAATTAATAGGATAAATCATATTTCGCATTTATTGATTCAGAAATGTTTCATTTCTGATCATCATATAGCTTGAAATTTCTGTTCATATAGTTCTTACGTTTTTAAGGATTTCTGTCGGTTGTCATCATATGTATAGGTCTAGAGAAAAAGAAATCACCATGGACCTTTAAGCTCCTTGGAGCTGAGATGATTATGGCCGAAGCCATCGTCTTCTTCCCAGAAGATGTGTATGAACAAGTCCACACACACACATATTATAAGCTCCTCCTTTCACGTTTCGTGGGCGTGTGCCCTTTTGGATCAAATGAGAGATTAATAAAACTATGAAATTTTAATATCTACTTTTGAAAACAAATTAAAAACACTGGTACAATTCATGTACGTGTGGTGAATCTAGTTGGGGATCCTAATAGTTCCCTGCATGGAATAATTTCGACTCTAAATTTATGCAGCAGCTATTTTTTATCATCAAGCAGTGATGTATGAATGGAAAATCTGCAATGGTTACCAAAACTTTGTGCAGACACTACCACAAATCTGCTGCTATAAATATTGTGCTTTTATGGGTTTTATATATATGGAGTAATGAAGCTAGGAATTCATAATAATGGAGAGGGAACGAGATATCAAATATATTCAATTTGATAATTATTTTTAATTTTTATTTAAGATACACAATCCATTTCTCAATTTTATATATTATTTTCTAAAACAACAATTATATATACTGTTTATTTGTTGAATGTTTTTATTAGTGGACCAATAGAGAGTTGTATAATTGCTGATTATGCCCAGTATAAGTGATTTAATTAAAAATCTCATACGAATGGAATTCAGAGTGGACGTAGTACTGTTGATTTTTTCAGATATATCACTTCAGCAAATGAGTGTGGATTGTTGCTTGACTTGAACTTGCAATTAACACCCCTCTAGCTTGTGTTGAATTTTTAATTTTTAGTTAGAGAAGAATTAGGGAGGATAGAATTTAAATTTATGATTATTTGGTTATTAAATTTGATAATTAAAATAAGTTCTATAAAAAAAAACTCTAGATCATATGGTTATACATATGTTAATATATTTTTTACATTTCAGATTATTTTCTTTAACATTTTCACTCAAGCATCATAATACATATAAACTATTAAATAATTATTTTGTTATCATTATTTTATTTTATTTTATTTTTTAATTCATTCCTTATTATTATTTTATTTTTATATTAGATTTGATACTCATTTTTTTGATTTTGTTTTGTTTTTTTATCCCTTTCTTGATTAATTTTATTTTTCATTGTTTTTTATGAGAATGGGTCCTTATTCATTTGATTATTTTTTTGTTTTGTTTTTATTTTAATTTTGAATTTTTGAATAATTGAGAATTTTGTTTCATGATTTTTTTTTGTGTTTGCTTTTTACAGAGTAATCTCGGTCTTAGAACCCAGGTCTGTATTTCAAAGATTAATCTGATTTTACTTTGATCTTTTTAGGTTTTTATTTTTATTTTATTCTTCTATATTAGATTATTGGGCCTTGAGTTTTTTTTTTCTTTCTATGAGAGGTTATCTCAATCTCATATTTAGGATTGCAAATTAGTTAAGTTAACCCGAGTTAACTTGAGTTTTTTTTTTTAATTTCTCCTTTCATCATATAGTTTGTTTAAGAGTTAATCTTTATTTTTTTATTCAACTTCTTTTATACAGTGTCATTCCAACCTCATATCACGCTAAAAAATTAATAAGTTGACTCGTGTTAATTTTTTTTTATTTTTTTATTTTGTTTATCCTTCATGTTCTTTATTTTCCATGTTGTGTTCTTGATTACTTATCATTATTGATGGCCTGATTAGATGGTCTAACATCAAGAGTTCTTGACCTATAATCACAAGGTCTCCTCTTCAACCTTATGTGTTAAAATGGAACGTGGATGGATCTTTTATTAGCAAGCCTGGTTAAATGTACAGGTATTAATGGGGTTCTTCATGATTAAAAAAAAAAAGAATCTTTTTAGGTATTTTTTCTTTTCTAGTCGGGATCAAAGAATCTAATGAAGCTGAGTTGTTAGCCGTGATTAAAGCTTTACAAATATCTTCATGATCTAGAGTAAACTTGTTTGGTGTGGAATCATAATAGAATCTCCACTTCCTCCATTAGGCAGCACTGGAGATTCCATGAGCTCTTCATTCTGGGTGCGGTGTTCGTTTCTCTTCATACATGGGTTCAGTGTCTTCCTCTCATACCTTATGAGATGCGCTGATGGACTTGCTAAATGAAGTATCTCTAGAAATTATGAATTTGCAATTTTGCTGAGGAAGATACTGATATGACTCTTGAAGAAGCTGATTGATATACACATCTAGGACGATACAGAGGCAGGGGCTGAGTCTTTGATTGTTTTGTTGATCTTTTGAGATATCTAGGGCATTGCATGCATGGTTCGTTGTTGCTTTTCTGTTTTTATTGTCTTGCAGACCCATCTGGTCTTTGTTTTGCCTTTTATAGGTTTAATTTATTTTGCTTATAAAAAAGGTTACCATTTTACTTTAGAAAATAAAACAAATAATTATTCATTCATAATAAATAAACAGTTATAAACTATTAAATAGATTTATATACATTTATTGCACTTTAAAAAATAATCTTATCCTTTTATACTTTAACTAACTGTTAGGAAACTGTAAGAATTATAAACAAATATGTGGAACTTTAATTTTTTTTTCTTACTTTATAAAATAATTTTTTTTTTAAAGTTGTTAACAAGTCATTTTTAAGTGGTTACAAATATAAGTTTAAACTAAAAAGTGTTTTTACTTGTTGCTATCATAAATGTGTCTTATTGCTTTGTAAACTTGGTGGCACTAAAATTGTAATAATTTAAGTAAGCATATCAGAAATCTAGGATATATTTATAACTTGGACAAATAGTTTTTTTTTTTTAAATATCTTCACAAAAATCTCATACTAGCTAGTGGATTTTATAATGTAATGTCAAATATATATATTCAGCAATATATTATATATTAGATTATATATAATAAGTTGATTATATGTAGTGTCGAACATATATATTCAACATTGTATATAATGTAGTGTCGAACATATATATTCGGCAACGCACATGCGGTGCCGAATATATATGTTCGACACTACATTATATAATTCACTCATTTGAGATTTTTTTGTGAATTAAATCCAATAATTGAAATATTTGGTAAGCGATGTTGTGAAAAATTTTTGATAAGATTTTTTTAATAAGATTAGCATGACTAAATAAGTAATTCACAACTCTTGATGAAATCCAACAACTAGATTATATAATGTATTGTCAAATATACATCTTCAAAGAAAAAATCTCAACGGGTGGATTATATAATGTACTACATTATATAATTCACCTACTTTAGATTTTTTATGAAAATATTTTTTTTATGAATACTTGATTTTTGAAATCCAATGATTGAAATATTTGGTAAGTGATATCGTGAAAATTTTTCGATAAGATTAGCATGACTAAATAAGTAATTCACAACTATACCAAATTTCTATTCTTGATGAAATCCAACAAATAGATTATATAATGTACTGTCAAATATATATCTTCAAAAAAATTCTCTAAATGGTGGATGATATAATGTACTCCATTGTATAATCCATCCATTTTAGATTTGTTGTGAAGACATTTTCTTGTGAATACTTGATTTTTGGAATCTAATTATTGAAATATTTGGTAAGTGTTCCAAATTACTTATCAAAGTATGAATAAAATCCAATATTGAAATATTTCGTTGGTAATGTTGTGGAAATTTTTGGATAAGATTACCATGACTAAAAAGGTAAATCACAACTATATCAAATTAATTTGTATTTTCTAGTTTTATTTTTCCTAAAATGGTTTCATAAAAAATCCAAAATGAGTGAATTATTTAGTGTATTGCTAATTTTACCGAATTCATATATTGAAATCTTGTCTGTTAATAAACGAAATTCGATGATTGATATATTCGGAAAATAATGTCGTTCAAATTTTTTGATAAAATAATCACGATTAAAAAGGTAATTCACATTAATACTAGATTTCTATTCTCAATTTTTATTTGGAACTACCAAATAAGCATAAAATATTAAAGTTAAAAAATCAAACTTTTCCTATTTTGATTAATTCGCACACCTATGACCAGCAGGATATAACTTTTCATGACCAACACCATCAAGGGCACATTCGTAAATTAATAAACCAATGAGGCACCAACGTTATAGTTTCCCTCCTCTTCGAAATGCCACCAATTTCCACCCCCTAACTACCAAAAATACACCACATCATTACCGTCCAATACACTAACATAAATCCACGCGTACGTCCAGAAATAAAGAATCACATCATTTAACCATAGACCTAAACAGTACCATAACATGAAGAGACACCATAGGTAACTGTAACTAACTGCCATTTTAAATATTTTTTTGCCTCCACCACTCTTTAAATACGCCTTTGATTTGCTTGATCCTAGCACAACAATTAATCACAAGTCATTAGCCCTTCAATCTCTTTGTTTTTCTTCTTAATCCCATTTTTCTTGATTCACCATGACTAATAACAACAACAACGATAACAAGGATGCTGCTGCCATCCCTGATAAGGCCACTGAGCATTCAGAAGCAGCCAACAGTCCTAGAAGAAACCCCAACGATCAAGAGGAGGCTATCGCCCCACCAAGGCCAACAGTCCAACGATCTACTCTCGAAACCGGTGGACCTTCTTCTGTTTCTGGTCCTGCCGGGCCGGCAGGAACTGAAGTTGGTGCATCTCCTGCTGCCGTGACTTTAACTAGTGGTGCTAGCCCATCAACTCCTGTAAGAATTGGAGGGAGTGGTACTGCTGTTGTTGATCCCAGTACTACTGTTGCTGCTACTGGAGTGGCTGGAGAAGGGTCGTCCTCGAGAAAACGATCTGGAAAGGGTGAAGAGAGCAGTCCTCATGTGTCAAAGAAGGCTAAAGGAGAGATGGACATTAATCCTGACGCTGAACCGACGTGCTCTACATGTGGCCGAACATTTGCCTCCTGGAAGGCAGTGTTTGGTCATATGCGAGCACACCCTGATCGCGGCTGGAGAGGTGCCTTCCCCCCTCCGGAATGGTCTCCAGAAAAGCCTACTGACCAGCAGGGAGATCAAAGTGCTCTACGAAGCCAATTAGCACCCAGGCTGCTAAATTTGGCAATAAACACTCTAAATCGGATGAAGCACGATCAAGGTCATGAGGCTGGTTCTTCGACAAATCGAAGAAACTTTGATTTGAATACGGAACCACCGAGAGAATCAGAAAGTAATTCTGGATCTTCTTCTCCCCCAAGCAGTGGAAACCGGTTTGATCTTAATAAACCTCCGAAAGCTGATCATAACAATGGCAACGAGGGAGCATCCAAATAAATTATAATTAGGCTGCTCAACTATGTTGCTTTTACCTATGTTTTATTACTTGCTTTTAAATCATGCTCTTTTGAGTATTAGAGATTTAGAGTTGTAATAAAATATTTGTCTATTTAGTGGACATATGATCGCATTTAGATGTTCTTCATTTTCTTTTCTTTTTTTTTTTTTTTTTAATTAATAAACGCTTGAAGGAAATTCTTGTTATATAGATAACAAGAATGTTGGGTACTTGTTTATACTCGATATGCATTTCTCTTCTGTTCTTTCTGTCCAACGTACGTGATGATATTTAAGGAGAGGCATCATGTAAAAGATGTTAGGGTTAATTCTTGATGCATCTTGGTGACTACTCTCTTATAACTCCACCGTCTACCGTCTACCATATACAATAAGGAATATTCTAAATGCCATGATATTTTTACGCCTGAACACAGAAATCCCAGATGGATTACTAGCATTACACATTAAGGGAAGTGACTTTTTTCTGAGAAAATTGCGAAGAGTAGTTTCATCTTCTGCTTGTAATTTCTTGAAACCGGCATGCCATGCCCGTTCAACTGGATAAACTGCGTGTTTGAACGTAGAACGACTCGGGAATATCAACAGAATATATAGGTTTCAACTCGAAAACATCTTGTTTGTCAGAGTAGAAATGTGTTCCATTTGATTCGATTGGTGCTATAGGTAGGAGCGGTGAAGAGATTAACTTCTGGCCATTTCAATCACAGTTCTTGATTATACACAGACCTTTTAGACTTTGAAAAGACATTGATCATTGATTTATCGGCTAACGTTAAGATTTTGATGACAATCTTGATCTTCGTTCTTCATACTTTGTATTTGTCTGTTCTTTTCTTTTTCCTCTGAAATTAAGAAAGTTGCATATATGCAATTGGAAACAAAGTACTACATCGAAGGTTCGGGTAATCATTTCAAGTCACTTGTTTCTCCGTGTAAAATTCGTTAAAAATGTTTCCTATCATCCATTTTTACCCTAAAGCATAAGATATAGAAATGAAAACGATAAATAAATAAAATCTTATTTGTAGAAATAATATTAATTTAATGCCATTAATTTATAAATTACTTCTACGACAAGGGATTGCGTGATTAGCCACCTTAGTTTTGTGAAGTTCTTACAAATATCACTCAATCGAATTGTGTGTCCAACTATATTTTTATATATTTTTAGAGTATTTAGATGTGTTCAAGTTAAATATAATTTTTTTTTAAATAAAAAATATTTTAAAAAATAATTAATAATGTATTCCAAACTTTAAAACCATCCAAAATGAGAAAAATTCTAGTTATAGAAAATAGGATGTGTTAAGAAAATATTGATTTCTCCTATGGAATCCTGCTAAAAAAAATAACATTTCATGGTGAACATAAATAACTTCAATAATGATAGTATATTTATCATGGTCAAATACACTATATTTATTGGAATCTTACAACCTAATCAAAGTTTTCGATTCGATTCAATTATGAAAATATAATATTTTTTATTTTGATTCAAAATGTTCAAGTAGACTTATGTTTTAAAATTCATATAAATAGCATCTAAATTTCTCTTCCTTACCTTTAACGCATCAAGACTTATTTCATTAATTTAAAATTTAAAATTATAATTTTATATCACCATCTTACAAAACTCTCACCACTATTATATTATGTCTAATTAAATTTATTAATTTAATTAAATAAAGTGAGAGTATCTAGTATCAAATCTTTCTAACTGTATGGTCAACTAAGTTTTTATATCATGTATATAATTTAAAATTTTAAAATTTTAAGTGAAATATGATAAATAAATTTATATTTCTCTTTAATATTATATTACTAAATTAGAATTATCTATACTCGATTAAAAAGTTGATTGTATTCGTTGCTCTAAGCATAGAATCTCTTGAAGTGCATCAACACACTTGACTACACAATGAATTGCATTGAAAATACTTTACTTCGTGATGATAATGTAATTGTTTAACAATTTATAGTAGGTGGAGAAACATCTATATGACTCTATAAATACTACTAAATTAATTATATTAAAATATTAATAATAATTTTATCGCAAAAATGTATTCTAATCAAAAGAGAGATTGATTTAACTAACCAAGAAACCGAAAAAAAAAATTAGGAACCCTTTTTTTCATTCAAAATCATTTAATTTAAATCCCATATTTTAGCTATAATTAAACACTCCAATCACATTTAATTAACTACAAATTATTTAACTATAATATTTTATATTACTAGGATTAATTAATTTATTTTAATAAACTAGCTAGATAGATTGAATTATAATTAAATATTACATGCATTCATCAATCCATAACTTAGTATTTTCATGTACCTCATTTTGACACATGCATATAGAGATAAAACTGCTAATTTTTCTTGTATATATGTGACTCTCCTAGTGGCTAATAATAGCTCACGTCTCCATGAAAGCCCCTCCAGAAGTGGCAGCAGTTATCCTAAAAAAACAAAAAAAGAAGAAGAAGAAGAGAGAGAGAGAGAGAGAGAGAGAACACAATTCAAGGTCCCGAGACCATCCTCTGCCATACGACCATAAGCTCATCCGGGTGAGGTGAGAGCACAAAAATAAGAGATAAAGAATTGCCAATGCATGACGTTCTCATAAAATAAAATAAATAAACTTACTATTATCCTCATCTCATTAATTCTTCTTCTTGTTTTATTTTAGAGAATCCTCTTGTCATTTTACTGGACTAGCTAGCAGAATTGCCAAGCAAGCAAACAAAATTACTATCCTTGCTTGAATTTATTAATCAATCTATTCACATCAGTTTGGAATTTATATCTATCTATCAGTTTTGGTTAAATTTATATCTCTAATAAATACTCACTTAAATAAAAAAATGAAAAACTTGCAAGTTGTTGACTGAAGAGGTAAATGAATTTAATTACTCCTATGATATTTATTATCATGGGTTTGGGTTAAAGATTAAGTACGAGGAAAAAATATTCATGTTTGGATATGGATGGTTGCTCTATGTTTAATTTGACATGTATATATATATATATATTGTAGACGCATGCATCCATTTACATGTGAATTATATTTGATTAAATCTTAATTTTGATTGGTAAAAGTTGACCAACAATACCATTAATACTACTAAAACTCGGGAAGAAAAACCCTAACTACATATAAGAGAGAGAAGCATTTAACTGTTTTTGATTTTAGACTTGTGAAAAGGGGCAGTTGCCTCGCACGTGGCTACCATTGAACTTACAAAAGATTACGCTAAACAAAGGCAAGAGTGTTTTCCACCTTGCCCTCTTCACTTACCTCTCTTTCTCGTCTAAATCTTTCCATTTTCTCTCTTACACGAGACATCATGGATCCTTACAAGGTTGTTATTCTACCTCTCTCCTTCTTCAAATCGAATTCATGTCTCTGCTTAATACAAAAAAAAAAATGATGTGTTTTCACATATATTCCAGTTAAATATGTTTTAACCTCTCTTTGATTTTCATTGTTGGGTACCCTATACAGTTTTGATGTCTCTTTTTGATGCGTTTTCATGATGCAGTATCGTCCATCAAGTTCTTACAACTCTCCGTTCTTCACTACAAATTCTGGCGCTCCAGTCTGGAATAATAACTCATCGCTTACTGTTGGTTCCAGAGGTAAAAGTTTGTCATGCTTTGTGGACTTCTTTCATGTCTGAGTTCATTATAGAGTGCTTTAGGTGATGGCTTGAGCTTTAGTTAGGTATTTTTACACCTTTTGGTTGATTTGGGTTTTGTAGTTTCTAATTCAGCTTACTTGCGATGCATTGAAACCAAGTTAGTTTGTGAATACTATGCAAATCTCAGAGTTTGAAGTAGAACTTCTCTTTTGAAGGTCCGATTCTGCTTGAGGACTATCATTTGGTGGAGAAACTTGCTAATTTTGACAGGGAAAGAATCCCAGAACGTGTTGTTCATGCTAGAGGTGCGAGTGCTAAAGGGTTTTTTGAAGTGACCAATGATATATCTCATCTCACTTGTGCTGATTTCCTTAGAGCCCCTGGAGTCCAGACCCCTGTTATTGTCAGGTTTTCTACTGTTATCCATGAACTCGGCAGTCCTGAAACTCTAAGAGACCCCAGAGGTTTTGCTGTGAAATTCTACACTAGAGAGGTAACAATATTTTTTTTGTTTTTTGTTCAAGGACTTCTTCTTGTTTTTTCTCTTCCTCTTTGTACTGAAAAATCACAGTAGGTAAGTGGTATCTTATATCTGTTGGCTCATTTATGTTGCATCAATAACTAATAATGTTCTTGCTGTTATCTTGCCTTTTCATCTTTAAATTTTAAAAGGATGCCCCCCCCCCCCCCCCCTCAATTCATTGTGAGATTCTATCAATATGACATGCTTAATGCATGCGGAGGGTGTTGCTTATGATGTGTTTGTTTATCAATACATGACGGAAAACCTGATCAATGCATATCATAGTAACATGCTTCCCATTGTAAAATTGGAATTGACTGTGCATTTGAAGTTATTGACTGAAAGGTTCAATGAATTCTGTTTCACCACTCTCACCAGGGAAATTTTGATCTGGTCGGCAACAATTTCCCAGTCTTCTTCATTCGTGATGGGATGAAGTTCCCTGATATGGTTCATGCTCTCAAGCCCAACCCTAAATCACACATTCAGGAAAACTGGAGGATACTTGACTTCTTCTCACACCATCCCGAGAGCTTGCACATGTTCTCCTTCCTGTTTGATGACATTGGTGTTCCACAAGATTACAGGCACATGGAAGGCTCTGGTGTTAACACCTATACTCTAATCAACAAGGCTGGGAAGGCATATTATGTGAAATTCCACTGGAAACCAACTTGTGGTGTCAAGTCTTTATTGGAAGACGAGGCCATAAAAGTTGGTGGATCCAATCACAGTCATGCCACACAGGATCTCTATGACTCCATCAGGGCTGGAAACTACCCTGAGTGGAAGCTTTTCATTCAAATAATTGATCCTGCTGATGAAGACAAGTTTGACTTTGATCCACTTGATGTAACCAAGACTTGGCCTGAAGACATCTTGCCTTTGATGCCTGTGGGCCGCTTGGTGTTGAACAAGAATATTGATAACTTCTTTGCGGAGAACGAGCAGCTAGCATTTTGCCCTGCTATTATAGTGCCTGGTATCTACTATTCGGATGATAAGTTGCTGCAAACTAGAATCTTCTCGTATGCTGATACTCAGAGGCACCGCCTCGGGCCAAATTATCTCCAGCTTCCAGCAAATGCTCCAAAGTGTGCTCATCACAACAATCACCATGAAGGTTTCATGAATTTTATGCATAGGGACGAGGAGGTATACTCTCTCTCTCTCTCTCTCTTTCTCTCTCTGAGCTCATGTATATGCTACTTTTTTGGACTTAATGCTATCCTAGGATCATTATCTGATAAGGGCTTGTTTTTAGGTCAATTACTTCCCCTCAAGGTTTGATCCTGTCCGTCATGCTGAGAGATACCCTAATCCTTCTGTCATTCACACTGGCAAGCGTGAGAAGGTTTGTATCTCTATTTGCTTCAGCGTTTTGAATATTGAAGGGTGGTAAGTATGCTAGTTTTGGGTTAGAATTGAGCTGCGGTTTCAGAGAGCCAGTGAAAATGTATTCCGCGATACCTTCTAACCCTGCAACTGAACTGATGCTTTCATGATACTCTGGGTTGCTTTATCTGTATCAAGAGTGTTAGCTCTTAATTATCCCACTGAACTAATTTATCTTTGCATAATTCTGTGCTGTCCGTCTGTCTTCATTATCACAGTGCATAATTGAGAAGGAGAATAACTTCAAGCAGCCTGGCGAGAGATACCGTTCATTTTCACCAGACAGGTACCCTTATCTTGTGATTTCTGAGACATTCATCTTTTTTTAGATTCCAATATAACAACTAAGTCCTTTTCTCTTTAATTTTCCTTTTTGATTTACTTTTTCAGGAAAGAGCGCTTTGTTCGCCGTTGGGTTGAGGCCTTGTCTGACCCAAGGGTTACATATGAAATTCGCAGTATTTGGATATCATACTGGTCTCAGGTGAAGTTTCCATCCCCGTACAAACATTTATACTCGTATCAATCTCCTGATTGGATGAATGAATATATTTCACTATATATAAAATGCATGAGTTCTGTGTTGCCATCTACTTTTTTGGTTGATGTTAAGCTGATTATATAGTTGCATCGCTATAGTTCATTTTAGTTTTCAGATGGCAGAAACCAATTATTACTACATTATTTTGTTTGGTTACAGGCTGACAAGTCTCTGGGTCAGAAGCTTGCTTCTCACCTCAATATGAGGCCAGGCATTTGAAGATGTTTCTGGTGCTGAGAAGCGTAAAGAAAGCAAAAATATTTTTTTCAAGGACTCAAATGGCGACATTTTTCCATTTGATTGCTGTACCTTTGTATACTGGGTTTAATGCTGTTTTGTGACTTCTTTATGTAATGGTTGAAGAGTCTTTGTAACAAAATGTTATATTGTGTCATATGAAGGTTTCTGTAATAACAGGTGGTTTACAATAAAAATCCCTGCTGTGTTCTCTATAGATTTCCAAGGGATGAGTAGATTTCCTATGCTCTTCAGTCAGGCCTCCTTTCATATCAGTTTACCCTCTAAATTTGCTGTGTTTTTTGTTTTGTTTTTTTTCTTTGCCGCTTTGTCACAGATGACACGAGGGTATCAAATCTTGTAGGGAA
>NW_011499858.1:2059069-2070413 GCF_000495115.2 Populus euphratica
TAGGGAAAGTATCAGGTGCAAAATGAGTCACCAGTCTTGACCAGTGTTAAATCAAGACATCATCCGGGATATTGGAAGAAAAAAGAAGAGTGCTAGCTAGACAGTTGCCGGAGCTGGCCCTGCAGTCTGCAATTTATCACTGTTCTGCCAATGTGCTACATTGTGGCAACTCTTAATCACAGTTTAAAGTTGAAATCAAATCTTTGGAAATTGTTACTTTTCGGTGATGAAATCTTTGGAAATTCAGGTATACAAAAACCACCACAAGCATACGCACCAATCCCAACTATAACTGATTTTATTTTGTTGGTGAGGGGGGGCCTAGGAAATGGTGTGTACTCGCCTTTGAAGAATCGAACCCACAGCCTCTCCTCGAAGGGAGAGTATTGCTACCAGTGAAGCCAGAACCCCAGTGATGAACCAACGAGGACACTGAAGAGTAGATTCTTAATCTCTCTCCAGCATCATAGGCAATTACTTGCTCAATGAACCACGCAACTGCTTAAGGATGGAACATGCTGAGCTAAACAGACAGCAGGACAAAAATGAATGCGAAAGACTTGATCTTTCATGTCTGAGTTCCTCTTAAAATGGAAACCATCAAATTTGCAAAGAATAAGAATAAATGAATAATGTCTGAGTTCATTATAGAGTGCTTTAGGTGATTGCTTGAGCTTTAGTGAGGTATTTTTACACCTTTTGGTTGATTTGGGTTTTGTAGTTTCTAATTCAGCTTACTTGCGATGCATTGAAACCAAGTTAGTTTGTGAATACTATGCAAATCTCAGAGTTTGAAGTAGAACTTCTCTTTTGAAGGTCCCATTCTGCTTGAGGACTATCATTTGGTGGAGAAACTTGCTAATTTTGACAGGGAAAGAATCCCAGAACGTGTTGTTCATGCTAGAGGTGCGAGTGCTAAAGGGTTTTTTGAAGTGACCAATGATATATCTCATCTCACTTGTGCTGATTTCCTTAGAGCCCCTGGAGTCAAGACCCCTGTTATTGTCAGGTTTTCTACTGTTATCCATGAACTCGGCAGTCCTGAAACTCTAAGAGACCCCAGAGGTTTTGCTGTGAAATTCTACACTAGAGAGGTAACAATATTTTTTTTGTTTTTTGTTCAAGGACTTCTTCTTGTTTTTTCTCTTCCTCTTTGTACTGAAAAATCACAGTAGGTAAGTGGTATCTTATATCTGTTGGCTCATTTATGTTGCATCAATAACTAATAATGTTCTTGCTGTTATCTTGCCTTTTCATCTTTAAATTTTAAAAGGATGCACCCCCCCCCCCCCTCAATTCATTGTGAGATTCTATCAATATGACATGCTTAATGCATGCGGAGGGTGTTGCTTATGATGTGTTTGTTTATCAATACATGACGGAAAACCTGATCAATGCATATCATAGTAACATGCTTCCCATTGTAAAATTGGAATTGACTGTGCATTTGAAGTTATTGACTGAAAGGTTCAATGAATTCTGTTTCACCACTCTCACCAGGGAAATTTTGATCTGGTCGGCAACAATTTCCCAGTCTTCTTCATTCGTGATGGGATGAAGTTCCCTGATATGGTTCATGCTCTCAAGCCCAACCCTAAATCACACATTCAGGAAAACTGGAGGATACTTGACTTCTTCTCACACCATCCCGAGAGCTTGCACATGTTCTCCTTCCTGTTTGATGACATTGGTGTTCCACAAGATTACAGGCACATGGAAGGCTCTGGTGTTAACACCTATACTCTAATCAACAAGGCTGGGAAGGCATATTATGTGAAATTTCACTGGAAACCAACTTGTGGTGTCAAGTCTTTATTGGAAGACGAGGCCATAAAAGTTGGTGGATCCAATCACAGTCATGCCACACAGGATCTCTATGACTCCATCAGGGCTGGAAACTACCCTGAGTGGAAGCTTTTCATTCAAATAATTGATCCTGCTGATGAAGACAAGTTTGACTTTGATCCACTTGATGTAACCAAGACTTGGCCTGAAGACATCTTGCCTTTGATGCCTGTGGGCCGCTTGGTGTTGAACAAGAATATTGATAACTTCTTTGCGGAGAACGAGCAGCTAGCATTTTGCCCTGCTATTATAGTGCCTGGTATCTACTATTCGGATGATAAGTTGCTGCAAACTAGAATCTTCTCGTATGCTGATACTCAGAGGCACCGCCTCGGGCCAAATTATCTCCAGCTTCCAGCAAATGCTCCAAAGTGTGCTCATCACAACAATCACCATGAAGGTTTCATGAATTTTATGCATAGGGACGAGGAGGTATACTCTCTCTCTCTCTCTCTCTTTCTCTCTCTGAGCTCATGTATATGCTACTTTTTTGGACTTAATGCTATCCTAGGATCATTATCTGATAAGGGCTTGTTTTTAGGTCAATTACTTCCCCTCAAGGTTTGATCCTGTCCGTCATGCTGAGAGATACCCTAATCCTTCTGTCATTCACACTGGCAAGCGTGAGAAGGTTTGTATCTCTATTTGCTTCAGTGTTTTGAATATTGAAGGGTGGTAAGTATGCTAGTTTTGGGTTAGAATTGAGCTGCGGTTTCAGAGAGCCAGTGAAAATGTATTCCGCGATACCTTCTAACCCTGCAACTGAACTGATGCTTTCATGATACTCTGGGTTGCTTTATCTGTATCAAGAGTGTTAGCTCTTAATTATCCCACTGAACTAATTTATCTTTGCATAATTCTGTGCTGTCCGTCTGTCTTCATTATCACAGTGCATAATTGAGAAGGAGAATAACTTCAAGCAGCCTGGCGAGAGATACCGTTCATTTTCACCAGACAGGTACCCTTATCTTGTGATTTCTGAGACATTCATCTTTTTTTAGATTCCAATATAACAACTAAGTCCTTTGCTCTTTAATTTTCCTTTTTGATTTACTTTTTCAGGAAAGAGCGCTTTGTTCGCCGTTGGGTTGAGGCCTTGTCTGACCCAAGGGTTACATATGAAATTCGCAGTATTTGGATATCATACTGGTCTCAGGTGAAGTTTCCATCCCCGTACAAACATTTATACTCGTATCAATCTCCTGATTGGATGAATGAATATATTTCACTATTTATAAAATGCATGAGTTCTGTGTTGCCATCTACTTTTTTGGTTGATGTTAAGCTGATTATATAGTTGCATCGCTATAGTTCATTTTAGTTTTCAGATGGCAGAAACCAATTATTACTACATTATTTTGTTTGGTTACAGGCTGACAAGTCTCTGGGTCAGAAGCTTGCTTCTCACCTCAATATGAGGCCAGGCATTTGAAGATGTTTCTGGTGCTGAGAAGCGTAAAGAAAGCAAAAATATTTTTTTTCAAGGACTCAAATGGCGACATTTTTCCATTTGATTGCTGTACCTTTGTATACTGGGTTTAATGCTGTTTTGTGACTTCTTTATGTAATGGTTGAAGAGTCTTTGTAACAAAATGTTATATTGTGTCATATGAAGGTTTCTGTAATAACAGGTGGTTTACAATAAAAATCCCTGCTGTGTTCTCTATAGATTTCCAAGGGATGAGTAGATTTCCTATGCTCTTCAGTCAGGCCTCCTTTCATATCAGTTTACCCTCTAAATTTGCTGTGTTTTTTGTTTTGTTTTTTTTCTTTGCCGCTTTGTCACAGATGACACGAGGGTATCAAATCTTGTAGGGAAAGTATCAGGTGCAAAATGAGTCACCAGTCTTGACCAGTGTTAAATCAAGACATCATCCGGGATATTGGAAGAAAAAAGAAGAATGAGTCACCAGTCTTGACCAGTGTTAATTCAAAACATCATCCGGGACATTGAAAGAAAAAAAGAAGGGAGTGCTAGCTAGACAGTTGCCGGAGCTGGCCCTGCAGTCTGCAATTTATCACTGTTCTGCCAATGTGCTACATTGTGGCAACTCTTAATCACAGTTTAAAGTTGAAATCAAATCTTTGGAAATTGTTTCTTTTCGGTGATGAAATCTTTGGAAATTCAGGTATACAAAAACCACCACAAGCATACGCACCAATCCCAACTATAACTGATTTTATTTTGTTGGTGAGGGGGGGCCTAGGAAATGGTGTGTACTCGCCTTTGAAGAATCGAACCCACAGCCTCTCCTCGAAGGGAGAGTATTGCTACCAGTGAAGCCAGAACCCCAGTGATGAACCAACGAGGACACTGAAGAGTAGATTCTTAATCTCTCTCCAGCATCATGTTGGGAAAACTCGGAACAACCACACGCAACTGCTTAAGGATGGAACATGCTGAGCTAAACAGACAGCAGGACAAAAATGAATGCGAAAGACTTGATCTTTCATGTCTGAGTTCCTCTTAAAATGGAAACCATCAAATTTGCAAAGAATAAGAATAAATGAATGTGGAGAGTAATCTTTCATCGATCACTCTATATTTCTCTTACATGCAAAGTTAGCTCCCTCCTTTTCTCTCTTGCAGACATCATGGATCCTTACAAGGCACCAACTTCAACTCTTTAAACCTTCAAATCCTTGGCCAACTTATAATGTTTCTGTTTAATCGAGTTAATATTTATATCCATTTTGTTTGCTGCTAGTTTCAATCCTTTTGATCCATTTTGATGCAGGACCATCTGTCAAGAGCTTACAATTCCAAGTTCTTAACTATAAATTCTGGGGCTTTAGTTTAGAATTATAATCTTCTCCTGCTGTTGGACGAAGAGGTAAAATCTGCAATGTTCTGTGCAGTGTAACTTCTTGTCTGTTTTGTTTATCTATGTTGGATTGTAATTGTGAAGTTTCTAGTTTACAGAATCTACTTGTTTTTATAGAGAGAAGGGCCCTCTACAAAATCAGAATTCGAAGTGATTTTTTGTTTTACAGGTCCAATTCTGCTTGAGGGTCATCATTAGTTGGGAAAGCTTGCTGATCATGGCAGGGAAAGAATTCCATTTTCACTGGCAAGAGAGATTATTGTTTTCCTGTAACGTTTGACAATAATTGCAGATCTGCAGGGTAATGGCTATTTGTTGTGCTGATTGACTAATTTAGCTGAGTAACTTAACCTTGTTTTCCTGCTGCAGGCATCTTCTTTAGGCGCGAAACATTTCAAGCCGAGAGCCACCAAGAAAGCAAAGCCGATGTCTCAAACACCAACAATGACATTCTTCCATTTGATTATTATCATCATGCCTTTTGCAGGTTGGCTTTGTTAGTATTAATTGTATGGACTGATAAAGTGTCTTCGAAATAATATGTAATTTCAGAATTCTTGGAATTGAATTTAATTCTAGTTTGGAATGTATTGATTTAAATTTTAAATAGAATTCAAATACTAAAAAATAATGAAAAGCAAATAAAAGGTTAAAGAGATTCAGATTTTATATAAGAGATTTGTGATTCACATCCCAACTGAAACCAAGCCCTGGATGAACTATTGAGGTAGTCAATCACACCTAAATTTGCTTAGATTTAAATGGTAAAATAGTTAATATTGTTAATTTAATTTATTTCTTCAAATATTTTAAATAGTATATTTGAATTCAATTTTGTAATTTAATATTTTATTCTAAACATAAAAATTACAATAAGTTATGATCAATTGAATTCAAATTATCTAAAATTAAATTTAATTTCACATTTAATTTAATTTGGTTCCAAATAAGTTTCTTGTGACATGTAGGTTTGTGAGGAAGAAATTTCATTTTGATCTTCCTTTATTAACTTTTAAGGGCGTAAATTAGATTTTCTTCACATTAGTTGTTTTGCTGCATTTGCAAATAACAACTGAAACATTATTAATATTAACAAAAAAAAAATCTAAAACAGTTTGGTTTTTTATTTTAGCAATTCATTGTAAAATGACTGCTTTGTTCTTTAAAAAAACGAATTAGCTAGCTATTAAGAATAATATGATCATTTTTATAATGATTTATTAGTCATTACCATTACCATATTAATAGAGGATAAATCAGTTTTTTATATTTTTAATATATAATAAAATAGCTAAATTATCCTTCAACTAAAATGAAAATTAACATTATGTCTAAAGCTGTTTTAATATTTTCAGGTTTTTAATCATGGTAAAATAACTAAATTACCCTTAAGAATAAAATCTCTTAAACTAGCTTCAAGAAGCATTCATTAATTTAATTATAATTGTTTTTGTTATAATTGGTTTGGTATAGTGGCAATATAGTTATTTTAAATATATTAAAATTATTTTAAAAACATAATTGATATGTGCAATGCTTGTGTTAGCACGAGGACTATTTCCAGCCCTTTAGATGCACGTGTGGGGGCTAGCGATGACCATACGACGGATTTTAAAGTAACATTTGAATTGTCTTAACATTCTCTTCATTTCAAAACCCTAAGCCTCCTACTTTTTAATTGTTTCTTTTCTCCTTGGGTAGCAGTACAGGAGCATGGAGGAAGGAATTGAACACTTGAGGATTGGAAATGAAATGACCCAAGTGCCTGTTGAACGATCCTAGCGTTTCTAACACCTCAAATTAACATGATTAAGATTCCGAAAGGAGATCAAGAACTGAACAAGAAGAACAGATCAACACAAGGAGGTCATCGCAGGTTCGTCGATTGAAAAGCTAGACAGAGACCGAGTTTGACTATGCTTTTTTGTTCGAATTAGATTCTTGTTATACAAAGTAGTTTTATTTTAAATAGTAAATTTGAGAAAAGTAAATTATTTTTGAATATTTATTAGTATAATAAAAAATAAATTAAAAAATATTTTTTAATATTTGGTTATATTATTGAGAATGAACCGAAAAATAATTTATTAACATTTTATTTTTTTTAAATTTATTAAAATAATGAGAAACAAATTTTATAAATTAAAAAGTTGAAAAAAAATATAATTAAAAAAATATAATTTTATATATTATCTTAAAAAAAATATCTAAATTATATCTTCAAATCTAATTATTAAATTAAGATAGTTATAAGATAAAACACACATCAAGAATTTTTATCAAAATTCATTCAAACTTGGGATGGATGGGTTTAAATTCTTCGTCTTTTTTTTACCCTTAAAATCCCTCACTTTCCCACTCCAACTCAACTTTTCTCTCAGACTTCGGATTGACGGGTATAAATTCTTCCTCTCTTTCTTCCCTTAAAGCCCCTCACTTTCCGAATCTAACTCAAATTTTCTCTCGACTTGGGATGGATGGCCCAACATTTGGCAAAGTCCTCTGTATTTCGAATTTTATATTAAAATAAAAATAAATAAATCACTATCTGTGTGCGTTCGTGCGCTTTCGGTCGCACTTGCCTCTCCAGAGAGAAGAAGAAAATCATTGTCTTCCTCCGTGTGAATACACAGATTACACCGAACTATAATTAATACAATGCCTTCAACACTACCTTTGTTTGCTGCCCCTGCCCCTGCCCCTGCGGGACTGGAGGAGGAGGAGAGTAAGTGCTAAATCTTGTGTCATTTAACAAAGTTGTTCATCGTTGATTATTATGGAGAGCTTAACTTTTATCTCTCTGATCCCTTTGTTGGTGTTACTGCTAGATCCAGTGATCTCCTTCCTCGCTGTTCCCACTCCCTCGAGTGCTACCGATCTCCATCTCCCGCCTCATGTGTACCGCTCGAACGGAACTGTCACCAAGGAAATGCAAAAGCAAAAGAAGCGGGAAACTGATAGACGTTATCGAAAGAACAAGAAGGTAAATGCCAGTCTCACGAGCACTGCTCATCATGAGGTTAAGAAATCCAAAGAACGAAAGAGTCTTCCCCTTTGTGTGAATTATTTTGGCTTATGCTGTGCATAATTTCACAATGGAAGCTAACATTTCAGCTCGGCTCTCTGTATTCAGTACTGTTTTCTTCTCCCCCACCAACCTACTCCTTTTCTTTTATTATTCAAGCAGGAAGCAGTGCAAGAAACCGAGAACAAGCTGGCCATGACCATCATTGAAAATGAAAACCTGAAGAGCACCGTCGAAGAATTCCGTCAAGAAATATTCCATCTTACAAGCCAGCTAAAATTGATTTACCAAAGGGTAACTTCTTTTTTCTTTCTTTTTTTTGCCTGATTAAGAAGGAACTAAGCCCATAAACCCAGCCTCCTTGTTTTAATTCTCCTTCGTTTTTTTTTGGGCAGTTCGAGACCATATATACTGAGCTGGAGAAAGAAATCGAATGCGTGAGGACTGAAAATGAACTCACCGAGTGCTTATTGAATGATCCCAGCAACATTAACATCTGAAACATGGTTAAGGCTTTGAAAGAAATGAAGATTTGAAAAGAACAATAAAACACAAGGAGCCACGCACTGCAGGGCTGATAGGCAACATGATCACAAGGCCTGTACGTTCAGATGGGATTTCATGTAAGTTGTATGTATATAATAACAACTGGACTGTGCTACAATTAATCATGTACGTAGGTGGTACAATTTGCTGGTAGGGGTGGACATGAATGTATGCATGTATGTGTTGGGAAAACTTGGAACAACCGGACACCAATTTACCCGGATCAATTCAGCGGAATACAATTACAATTCACAAGTCCCAATTCTTTCCCTCTTTGTGCAGTAAAACAGAATCAAACAATGATGAAAAATAATGCAAATAATCACAAAATCAACACCAAGATTTTTAACGTGGAAAACCCGATGCGGGAAAAACCACGGGACCGTAGTCCACCTAAAAACTTCCACTATCAACAAATAATGGGTTCACAATCATTCTTTCTCAGATTCAACTAAGGGATACAACATATATATCATCAAGAACAACTTATTCTCGGATTACAACAAGATTAAAGGAGAATTATTTGAGAAAAACTCACAAAACTGACAGCCCCGTTTTCTGTCAAAACGGCCAGCTTCCACACCACCAATCTTCGATCCAACCGTTCAGAATGAAGATCAACGTGTCTAGAAGCTGCTGTCAAAATCTCAGCCCGATCCAACGGTGAACGAGCTGGAAATCGAAGAAAGAATGAAGGCTGCTCTGCTGCCTTTTCTTCTCTTTTTCTCTCTTGATTTTCTTCTCCTCTCTTCTCTTTTCAAATCTTGTGCTACAGTACCCGAACCACTTAATTTTAAAGTGGTCAGCTGCCTCTCTTCTCATTAAATGTGGTGGTCCCACTATCACATGGTGTGGGACCATACACAACACATCATAGGCAATTACTTGCTCAATGAACCACGCAACTGCTTAAGGATGGAACATGCTGAGCTAAACAGACAGCAGGACAAAAATGAATGCGAAAGACTTGATCTTTCATGTCTGAGTTCCTCTTAAAATGGAAACCATCAAATTAAGGATGGAACATGCTGAGCTAAACAGACTGCAGGACAAAAATGAATGCGAAAGACTTGCTCTTTCATGTCAGAGTTCCTCTTAAAATGGAAACCATCAAACTTGCAAAGAATAAGAATAAATGAATGTGGAGAGTAATCTTTCATCGATCACTCTATATTTCTCTTACATGCAAAGTTAGCTCCCTCCTTTTCTCTCTTGCAGACATCATGGATCCTTACAAGGCACCAACTTCAACTCTTTAAACCTTCAAATCCTTGGCCAACTTATAATGTTTCTGTTTAATCGAGTTAATATTTATATCCATTTTGTTTGCTGCTAGTTTCAATCCTTTTGATCCATTTTGATGCAGGACCATCTGTCAAGAGCTTACAATTCCAAGTTTTTAACTATAAATTCTGGGGCTCTAGTTTAGAATTATAATCTTCTCCTGCTGTTGGACTAAGAGGTAAAATCTGCAATGTTTTGTGCAGTGTAACTTCTTGTCTGTTTTGTTTATCTATGTTGGATTGTAATTGTGAAGTTTCTAGTTTACAGAATCTACTTGTTTTTATAGAGAGAAGGGCCCTCTACAAAATCAGAATTCGAAGTGATTTTTTGTTTTACAGGTCCAATTCTGCTTGAGGGTCATCATTAGTTGGGAAAGCTTGCTGATCATGGCAGGGAAAGAATTCCATTTTCACTGGCAAGAGAGATTATTGTTTTCCTGTAACGTTTGACAATAATTGCAGATCTGCAGGGTAATGGCTATTTGTTGTGCTGATTGACTAATTTAGCTGAGTAACTTAACCTTGTTTTCCTGCTGCAGGCATCTTCTTTAGGCGCGAAACATTTCAAGCCGAGAGCCACCAAGAAAGCAGAGCCGATGTCTCAAACACCAACAATGACATTCTTCCATTTGATTATTATCATCATGCCTTTTGCAGGTTGGTTTTGTTAGTATTAATTGTATGGACTGATAAAGTGTCTTTGAAATAATATGTAATTTCAGATTCTTGGAATTGAATTTAATTCTAGTTTGGAATGTATTGATTTAAATTTTAAATAGAATTCAAATACTAAAAAATAATGAAAAGCAAATAAAAGGTTAAAGAGATTCAGATTTTATATAAGAGATTTGTGATTCACATCCCAACTGAAACCAAGCCCTGGATGAACTATTGAGGTAGTCAATCACACCTAAATTTGCTTAGATTTAAATGGTAAAATAGTTAATATTGTTAATTTAATTTATTTCTTCAAATATTTTAAATAGTATATTTGAATTCAATTTTGTAATTTAATATTTTATTCTAAACATAAAAATTACAATAAGTTATGATCAATTGAATTCAAATTATCTAAAATTAAATTTAATTTCACATTTAATTTAATTTGGTTCCAAATAAGTTTCTTGTGACATGTAGGTTTGTGAGGAAGAAATTTCATTTTGATCTTCCTTTATTAACTTTTAAGGGCGTAAATTAGATTTTCTTCACATTAGTTGTTTTGCTGCATTTGCAAATAACAACTGAAACATTATTAATATTAACAAAAAAAAAATCTAAAACAGTTTGGTTTTTTATTTTAGCAATTCATTGTAAAATGACTGCTTTGTTCTTTAAAAAAACGAATTAGCTAGCTATTAAGAATAATATGATCATTTTTATAATGATTTATTAGTCATTACCATTACCATATTAATAGAGGATAAATCAGTTTTTTATATTTTTAATATATAATAAAATAGCTAAATTATCCTTCAACTAAAATGAAAATTAACATTATGTCTAAAGCTGTTTTAATATTTTCAGGTTTTTAATCATGGTAAAATAACTAAATTACCCTTAAGAATAAAATCTCTTAAACTAGCTTCAAGAAGCATTCATTAATTTAATTATAATTGTTTTTGTTATAATTGGTTTGGTATAGTGGCAATATAGTTATTTTAAATATATTAAAATTATTTTAAAAACATAATTGATATGTGCAATGCTTGTGTTAGCACGAGGACTATTTCCAGCCCTTTAGATGCACGTGTGGGGGCTAGCGATGACCATACGACGGATTTTAAAGTAACATTTGAATTGTCTTAACATTCTCTTCATTT
>NW_011499858.1:2071109-2085548 GCF_000495115.2 Populus euphratica
TTTTTTTATTCACTTTATTTACTATCAATGTTGTTTTTAATTATATTATTAAATTAACAAAGCTTGTCAAATCCACCTAAATCAATGACATGAATATCACATTTTTCTTGCCTTTTAAAAAACATTGATGTTGTCTAAAGATTTTTTTTTACATTAAAAGAAAATTGACTTAGCCAACAACATAGCATAAATCACCTATCTAGTAAAAAAATAAAACATGTGAGTAAAATATTGTAGATATTTTCAATGTGGAGCCTCTTGCATTTCCCTTAGACTCTTTTTGCTAAATTTATATTCGTCTACTTTAGTCCTTATACTTTTTTTTTGGTGATTGCATTCTTCGATGGCATAATTAAAGGATAATTAATTCAAATCTATTAAGCAAGGACATGATTAAAAGGAAGACCAAAGTGAAAAAAAGGTGAAAATAGTTGGTCGTCAAAACATTTTGGTTCTTCTACTTTTCAAATTATAAACTTTTGGTCCTTAATTTTTTTGACAATAGCATTTTTTTCTAAAACTTTATTTTATTTATTTTTTTAGTCTCTAATTTGAGAGAAGAGAAAGAAAGTGACTAAATTTCAATAATAGAGAGAAAAAGTTTCGATTGACATTCATTCTAACCATAAAAAAAATCAATTTTAGTCTCAATAGATTCCATTTGACAAGAAAAGTTTATTCTAGGTGGTTTTACCTTTAACTTTGCATTAGATGGCATTTCTGAGCTTAAAAAGTTTTTTTTTTTTTGTTTCGGATTCATCTTGGATTTTCTAGTTTTTTGAGGCTATATATGGACATATAAAATTGCTTTTGGTAAAAAAAAAGTTGAAAATGAATTTCTAAAATAAAAAACTATCAACTTTAATTTTATAGATAACAGCTAAAATATAAGAAAACAAACAAACAACAAATTGTTTGTTTCAACAAGTCTTCTTTTTTTTCCAAACAATTAGGGATGGACGAAAGGTTGTCTATCCCCTATATATATATATATATATATATACATATATATACATATATATATATATATAGGCCTGTGCTAAAAGGCCTATGTGCTTGGGATTTTTTAAGCTTAGATCAATTAGACTAACTAGGTTAGGTTAGCCTCGTACAACTAAGTTTTTTTTTTTTTTTTTTTTTTTTGTCTTTTATGTTTTTCTTGAAATTTCATCCTTTATTGGATTTTTTTTATTTTCAATTTTAATAATTTCTTAACAATTTTTATGATTTTTTTGTGATGGAAAATGACTTAATTTCTACTTATTTTATGGGTAAGATTTTATCATTTTTTTTTAAAGATATTCTTTCTTTGTAGCTCAACTTAAATTTATCTTCCTTTTAACTTTATGCAATCGTTTTTCTATACATTTTTTTATTTTACCAAGGAAAGCATTCATTTCAAGAAATAATATTATTAAAAACATTCAAGTTTATAACTCGTATTTCAAGATCAAATGTCTATAACCACATTTATCTCTTAACTTTTCAATTTAGTCTTAGACTAAATATCACTTGTTTTGTTTTATTTGATTTTCACATAAAATTACAATTTTTTTATATGTATAGCCTTGTATAATATTTTTTTTCTTTGATTTTATTCAATCACTTTCATTTGTGTGTTTATTTCTATTATTATTTGATTAAATTAAAAATTTATTTTAAAAAACAAAGTTATTAGACACAATTAGATGCATGACTTGTGTTGCAAAATCAAAAATCTTGATTTAAATTTATTTCTTAATTTTTTATAGTTTAGTCTTTACTTATAATTAATGGTTTTTTAATATTTATTAAAAGAATAATTATTGATTTATTTAATCAAATGTTTGCATAATATTTTTTATTTTTGATTGAGAATTTCTTAGGGCCAAAAACGTATTGGAAAATAATATTTATATATTTTATTGAAAAATCAAACTACCCAAATCATAGAAGAAGGGCAAGTCAAATAACTAGTGTAAACTCTTAAAAGTCAAAGATTTATAATAAATGATAAATAAAAGAGAAATTAGTAAATGAACTTTTTTTTTATATATATATTAAATTTTTTTTAGTATATGCTTATATATATATATTAAATTTTTTTTAGTATATATCTAGATGAAAATAATAATATTACCATGAGATAGTAATAAACTTATAAATGAGACAAAAATGAATGTATCTTAAAGTAAAATTTTAAAATAATTAAAGTTTGAAAAGACTATAAAAATAAGTAAAATTTTAGAACAATTAAAGTTTGGAAAGATTATAACAAACTTGGGCAAAAAAATAAAATAAAACTCTTTAATAGTATTTTTATAAATAAAGGAAAAAACTTGTAGAGAAAAAAAGATGGAAAAAATTAAAGAAAAAGCTTTACTTTTTGCCTAGGGTTCAGTGTTAGCTGCTCGTAGCAAATCTTTTGAAACAGCTCATGACAACCCTTGAAAGCTTTCTTTTTGAAGAAAAGAAACTCCTTAAATTAGTGGAGGAATCAAGAGTTTAAAAAGAATATTAAAAATACCTTTTCATTGTTTGTGCTGCTCATTACCCCTTGGCATGCTCTGTTTCCAGTAGGATGATGCTCTGTTTGTGGGCCATCACCACCGATAACATCACAGCCCAGCAAATCATGGACGTCTGACTTGCCATTGATGGAATCATTCATCTTAAAGTACTATGATTTTCCGTTCATCCAACATCAGTACCGGCCGGCCGGAGTTCCAATAGGAAAACTCATGGAAATCGGAAAACCTAATTATTTTCTCCTTTTTCCAGAATAGATCGTTCATCTTAAAGTAATATGATTTTCCGTTCATCCACAATCAGTTCCGGCCGGCCGGAGTTCCAATAGTAAAACTCATGGAAATCGGAAGACCTAATTATTTTCTCCTTTTTCCAGAATAATCAAATCACAGTGGGATACTAATTTCAAATTAACCAACCTCTTTTTTGAAAAGAAAAGGGAAAACAGAGAAGAAAATCCTTCTTGTATATGCATTATTCCAACCATAAATTGAAATAAAACTTAAAATTCAACATTTATTATAATTTAACTGCATGATGTTCCTTGACAAGACAAACTTGGCAAAATTTCATTTTCGCAAGAATTCTAGAAAAAAGAAGTTAATTTAGTCCCTTCAGTTTCAAAACTCATAAATTAATTTATTGAGCAGCTTCGACCGTTTATTGCCTTGTCCATTAATGCTTAAAGCTACTGCAACAACTGACAACTGACAGAGGGACTCAATTACAAAAGGATCCGAAAAATACATACTTGGATTAGATATAGGATTTTTGTAACTAAAAGGACTAGAAGTCTAGTTTCGTGCAAATACAGTGACTAAGTTGTCATCCTCTTTCTTTTCGGTTTTAAAAATACAATACAACAAAAACCATGGGGGCAAGGCAGCTAAGGCCCACGTAAATGGAACGTCGATTTTGTGAGGGACAAAACCCAAATCATGCTATTCATTTTGAGGAGTGTTTGTAAAAAATAAATTTTAAAAATTAAAAAATATTATTTAATATATATATTTTAAAAGAACATGCAATTTCTATTGTATTTTAAACTTAAAAATTGAATTTTTATAAAAAAATTTATATGTGTAGCAGCAACTACTGTATATTAAATTTTTAGATATTAAAAATCTTGTAAAGATATTTTTATTTTAAAAATTTTAAGATTGTTTTTATTATTTTTTAAATTAATTGATTGATTTTATTAATTATCATGAACTGATCAACCAAAATTAAAAATAATATAATTTAACTATGTTACATTTTAGAAACATAATATTTATTAAATATTACTATTCTATAACACAACAATTATATTATTAGGCTTAATAATAATAATATTTAATGAATATCGTATTTCTAAAAGTTAATATAATCAAACCATATCAATTCACTAATCTTATTTAATTTACCGTGCTGACTGTCCACTTTATCCTCAGAGATCCATCAGCCTGGACTTGTTAACAACCACTATAAATTCTTGACATTGACCATGTCATGTCATATATATCTCAAATCTAATTCAAAAACCCGAAATACAGGCATAGTTCCTCGCCATTCTTTTAGTCCCATTCCGTTTTAAACTTCAAATCCTTAAAAACTCGAAACCAAACACGAAACTGTCTTGTTTTTCTCAGCTTCAGTCCCTGTCAGAAAACCAAACCAATAGAAAAGTTTCATTGGATCTTACACTTGATACACGTTTTTTAAGGTAACCCCTTTTCTTGTTATTCCTTGGTGGGTCTCTTGAATCTGAAAAGTTCAAACATCTTGAGTTGTTTTTTCTGTGTTTTTGTTGAAAGTTGTGAAGTCTGGGGTTTTGTTAATAATGATGGAGAGAGCAGAGTCAGGGCAGAAACTTTACACACGGATGCGTTTATGGGAATTCCCAGATCAATATGTGATTGAACCAACTGATGGATCTTGTGGTTCTTCTTTGGCCGTCAAAAAGGCTGACGGGTCACTGAATTTGATTGGTTTGTTGCTTTATTTTGCTAAGTTTTGTTGAATTCGATTGTAAAGTCTTGTTTTTTAGATTGATTGATTTGGTGGTGTTCGGTATTTTTGGCATTTAGATGAAGTTCCTGAGTGTAGCTCAATCAGGGTGCCTAAAATTAGGATCATTTTTGGTGTCATTGGGATGCTAAAGCTTGTGGCAGGTAATAAAGTTGTACTCTTTATCAGACAGCTTACGTTTTGATTGCTTGTATATGTTGATTGTGGCCATTTAATTTTGATGATCAGGTGCTTGTTTTTCTAATGGAATTGTAAATTAAACCAGAATGTAAGTTTTTTCAGTTAAGGGATTGTAGATTTTCTATTTTTATGACGTGGTTTTGTATTTCGCTATGTTTTCAGGGTCATACTTAATAGTTATCACAGATCGTGAATGTGTTGGATCCTACTTAGGACATCCAATCTATAAAGCTACATCATTGAAGATTTTTCCTTGTGACCAATCCGTTACAAATTCTAACGCAGAACAGGTAAGCCTGCTGCTGCTTTATTGTTTCATTGGCTCTAAAGGCAGCAAACGATTTGAATATTTATTCGACATAATGACTTTGGCAGAAAAAGGTGGAGAGTGAATTCTCCGGGCTACTTAACGTCGCAGAGAGGACTTCTGGTCTGTATTTCTCATATGACTCTAATTTAACGCTGAGGTGAATTACTTTTCCATTTGGTTCATGTATGTCTATTTTTAATCAAAGAAAGTGCATGCTCTCATACACATTCAAAGTTGTTGTGGAGACCTTAGGCGACTCTCTTAGTTGGCTTTCTTCCCGATGCACTGGTGGTTAAATTTACTAGATTATCCTATGGTTTGTATATTTCAGAATATGGGTATGTAGACAATATTTATGAGCTTGAAATTTCGTGAGGAAAAAGTGGTTGTAGGCTTTAACTCTTCAAGATTATCTTCTATAAGAAGTGCAAGTTGAAATTGTTAATTATGCATAAGAACAATGAACTTATGAAAAAAAAAAAAATGGCAGTTTTCATGTTGAAATTTTCATGAGAATCATGGTAAACTCAAAATTCCAAATTCAATGGGTAATGAATATTGAAAACAGAGTTAATTATTGAATTTTAAACAAGATGCTAATTGTTAAAAAAAGGTAGAACACTTCATATGAATGTTTCAATTGAGCAAAAGGCCATTGAATTTGGACATGTAATATTTATACCATTTTTATTCAATCAATTTAATTAATCTTAGCTGTCTGTTTCATAAAAGAAATATATTTATCTGTGTTTTCATATGCATGCATGTACATTTTTGAAATTGTAAACGTTTATATGTTTTGTTGTGTGACAGTGCTCAGCGATTGCATGATCTAGGTGATGAGTCTAAATTACTTCCTCTTTGGAGACAGGTAGCCCTTGGCATTTGAAGTTGATACTCTTTTTTGTTGGTTTTGCCTGCTATAGTGTATGAGAATATTGGTTTTCAATCTTTTGAGTCAATAATTTTTAAATATTCATTGATGTTTCTTGTGATTATTAATACCCATTGAATTGGACGTATTGCTTATTAATGTTTGTTCCAGGCAGAACCTAGGTTTCTATGGAACAACTATATGTTGGAAGTTCTCATAGACAACAAGGTTGGGTGTTCCCTTTACTTAACTTAATGTTCACTGTTTTCTTTTCTGTTGGGCTTCTAGCTAATGAAGTTCTGATCATATACTGGGTATCTCATGCAGCTTGATCCATACCTACTTCCTGTTGTCCAAGGCAGTATCCTTCCCAAGTTTTTGTTATTTGATATGAAAATAATCTTAGCTTGTGCATGACATAACCACTATCTGACTTTTAAGTGCCCATCCTTTTGAGTTTGTCCTCAACTGATGATCAGGCTTTCAGAACTTTCAAGCAGCCATTGGGAAAGAAATTGTTGATGTTACTCTGATTGCTAGGAGATGCACAAGGAGAAATGGTAATTAAAGCTTATTGGATAATGAAAATCCTGATATGTGCAGTTCATAGTTGCACTTCTTGTTATTTTAAAAAGAAAAGAAAAAACATAATAATTTCAGTTATGTGTATACTAAAGGGTGGTTGCGCATTAAAAGTGCATTCTGGATTTCAATTTTCAATCTTGCCATCCTTGATCATAAGTAGAACATTTTAGAGAATAATTACAAGTCTGGTGCCTAAACATCTCTCACAAAATAAGCTTGAAAAAACCATATTATAAATTTGTGTCTGAGAGAGATGTTGCCTTTTACGATATTGAACGGAAACATTCTAAATATCTCTCACAAAATAAGCTTGAAAAAACCATATTATAAATTTGTGTCTGAGAGGGATGTTCGATCTTTTCCTTTTACAGTATTGAATGGAAACATTTAATAACTGATTGTTGTGTACAATAACTGATTGTTGTGTACAATAACAAAGGATATGTGTTGATTTTTGACATCCTGTGTTGATAAAATTCAAGCCTTTTGTTCATGCTCTAGATCTAGTAGAAGTGTCCATCTGTCTGATTCTACCTATTGGTATATCAAAATGCCAATAGACATTCTGCTTTAAGTTTATTGAGTGCCATCCTTATTTGATCTCTCATCTTTGTTGACGATAATTTGACCTTTTGAAGGCACTCGTATGTGGAGAAGAGGAGCTGATTCTGATGGGTATGTTGCTAATTTTGTGGAAACTGAGCAGATTGTTCTGATGAATGGATTCACATCATCATTTGTTCAGGTGAAGTTTTGATATCTTTAATAAGTTACTATACTTATGTCATGGACTTACCGCATTATTTTGAGTTTCCTTCTTTAATGAGAGCAGCACTGAACATCACAAGAGAGTCATAAATGCTAAAAGGAAAGAGAAGTAGGGCCTGAAATTTCTGCTGAGCTAGGTACTCGAGGAAGGAATTTCATGAATAAAAAGAATAATGGTGTAATATGATGGTGGCTTCCATTTTGTTGGATAAATAATTTGGATAGTTGCTTATATGCTATCGATTGGATATGTTCTAGTGGCTTGCATCACAAGTTATGGTCAAACATGGAATTACCTCATGGTTGTCTCCTTCTCATGATACTTGGTTCTTTTTATTGCCTTGTAGGTTCGGGGTTCAATTCCATTTCTTTGGGAGCAAGTTGTTGATTTGACATACAAGCCCAAGTTTGAGATTGTGAGACCTGAGGAGGCTGTGAGTATTATGTGGTCTTTGCTGTTAAAATATATACTTTTGGGATTTGCTTCTTTAAATTGATGTCTTGCTGGTTGCCTTTTGCCCAGCCTCGAGTGGTGGAGCGGCATTTTCTGGATTTGAGAAAAAAATATGGGAGTGTATTAGCGGTTGATCTTGTCAACAAGGTGCATATAACTTTCATCTGATGAAACTTGGATAGTTAAATAGCATATTTTTTTTACTATACTATTCTACATGATGATTTCCAAATTAGAATGGCTTGGTAAATTTGGCGTGCGTGTATATACTGTTAAAGTGAACAATAGACATGCATATACATGTGAGTTGCGCATTCTACATGCAAACAAACTGCTTGTATATGCGATTTAAATTCCTGCATGTGTGTTTGTGGATGTGTTGTTTTTCTCTTTAGACACCTTTTCGAGTCATTTGTTGATGATCCACCTTCATCATGTATCAGCATGGAGGTGAGGGGCGCCTGAGCGAAAAATATGCAAATGCAATGCATCGTGTCATTAGTGATGATGTAAGGTAGAACTTCCTTACATGTAACCTTTCTTCTCTTTTATTTTCAAGACATTTCCATTTGATGTGAAAGATTATTGAATATTGCAGATATCTGCACTTTGATTTTCATAAAATCTGTGGGCATGTTCACTTTGAGCGCCTTTCAATCCTCTATGACCAAATTGTTGATTTCCTTGAGAAAAACATGTAAGTTTCACTAAAGAGCTTTTATTTCAAACTGGATATTTATTGTTTCATTTGCTCATGTGGAGGGACTCATGATTCTTCACTTGTATTGCATGCTTATGAAAGGTTGGTTTGACTTAAATAATTGATCACAGAATTTATGCTGTTCTCTAACCTGTCATTGGCAGGTACCTTTTGTTGAATGAAAAGGGTGAGAAAATGAAAGAGCAAACTGGGGTTGTGAGGACCAACTGTATTGATTGTTTAGACCGTACAAATGTTACCCAGGTGGGTTAATTTCCAACATTCGAGTAATTCTATTGAAGTATAGTGGACAGACTCAGAACATACATGAATCATATACCTGGGAAGTCGTTAGTTGTATTCTCATGGGGTCTTAAAGAGTGTTTCTTTCTTTCTTTCTCGCTTTTCTTTTCCTCTTTCTTTTTTTTTGATGAAAGGGTTCAGATTATTGGATTGTAGTGCCTCTGCCATATGCATGGATTCATTTAGCTGGTGATGCTAAAGGAACTGCACTTATAAGATTATTGTTGGACTGCTATCTTGAAATTAACAAATTTCTCTGAATAAAAGCTTTTTTTAAAACTGCAAATTGGTTCGGCTGTCAAAATTGAAGACTTTTCCTTTTTATATGGGGTGTAGAGATTGCTGTTATGTGAATATAACTCTTGCATGTTTGAATCATGTGCTTCTTATAAACAATAACTCTTGCATGTTTGAATCATGAGCTTCTTATAAACAATATTTAAATAATGTTTACAGAGCATGATAGGGCGAAGAATGTTAGAACTCCAACTTAGAAGGATTGGTGTTTTTGGAGCTGAAGAAACTATTAGCTCCCATCCAAACTTTGACGAAAGCTATAAAATATGTGAGTTCTTTCACATATTACATTTGCTCTAAAAACCATTTATGAAGCTTACTATTTTCTTTGCATCGATTTATTCTGGTCTATTACAGTTACCTGATTTGTTAACATCTCAATGCCTTTATTTTTTACTTTCTACTGTTCTTTTTATCTTTAGTATGGGCTAATCATGGAGATGAGATAAGTATTCAATATTCTGGAACTCCTGCTTTAAAAGGAGACTTTGTGAGGTACTTTCCATGGATTTACTCCAGTTTTTCCTTTGAAGAGACATGCATGCATTCTTACAATTTTTCGACTGAAGATCATTAGTGAAATGCATCTATGATTCCTGAAATGGCTGAGATGCATCTTGATCTCAGATAGGCAATTATATTTGAAATGAGTCGGTGCATGTATGGAAGTTGGTCAGGTATATGTAGTTGTACATGCTGCATATTCTCTGTTTACTTGTTTCTGGCCTTTTATTTTCATATTACTCCATGCTGCTGCTATTATGATGGCTATATTTGAGAGTAAATGATGGTGACATTTGCATTAGCATGAAAACTATTGGTTTTCTCTACTGTAACTTTTTTCTCTCTTGTGGAATTTCAGATTTGGCAAACGGAGTATCCAGGGGATCCTTAATGATGGCTGGAACTCCCTTGCCCGTTATTATTTGAATAACTTTTCTGATGGCACAAAACAGGTTGGTATTCTTCATTCTTTTTTCAGTGAGTTGCTTAAAATGACGATTAAGAAATTGTAATATTTTTAGAGTACTAACATTTAGCTCCATCTGCAATTCTTCCTTTTAGTCTGTAATGCTACAAATTTTTGCTTTGAATTAGTTGATGAAATCTTTTGTATTAAGAAGCTTCAACAAGCTATTCTCGCTGATCAATGTGAAACTTGTTATGCTGTATTAACCTGCGCTGTATGGGTGATCATGTATTTAAAGCATGGTTTACATGACCTAAGATTTATTATAAATATATGTTATTATTTTATTATGTTGTTTTTGGGCCCTTTTATACCGTTATTCCTGCATTGTGAGAAGACAGCCATCTATTTTGAAATTCTTAGTTTGGATCCTGACTTTTGATTTTCTATTTTCTTTTTCGGCATGGACATGAAGGATTCAATCGATCTCTTACAGGGACATTATATTGTTTCTGTAAGCCGAGAGACAACCCCTCCATCTCAAACAGGAGGCCTTGAGAGTGTAGCTGTGAGTACCAGTTGGCTGGAATTTAAATGTGTTTTGTGCATCTCTCTGGATTTTCAGTATCATGAATTCATGAAGTTCACAGCACAGATGTCTAAACATAAATTTGAGCTGAAATGCTATGTTTTTTTCTTTTTTTCTGGATATATGCAACCTTCTTATGTTAGTGGTTTTAGTTAGAACCTGGGTGCATCTAAATACTGTCTTGCTGTAACCTCATCTTTTCCCCCTGTTTTGCAGTCTTTCCCAGTGGCTTTAGCATTGGTCTTGATTGGGTTCTTTTTGGCCCTGATGTCACTTAGGCAAGGTGAGTTATGCTAATTTGACAAGAACAGCAGACAGTCTTTGTTTGCAGCACCTAACTTTGCTAAGCTAAATACGATCCCCGCTATTTCTATTTTTTTGGATTTTTTGTGCCTTGGTTCATGATATGCAGTTAAATAGAATATTGCAAGGCTTATGCTTCACGGTTACGGTTAGAGGATTAAAAAAGGCCATGCCTATTTAAAATTCTGTGTTTGATGAGGTGTACACGCTTTAGGACTCCTGCTAAAAAGCATGACCAAAGGCTACAAGGAAAATTATCTTACATGTCATATTGATCAATGACATTCTTCTTTTACACACTGATCTTCCATGCAGCTCGGTATGACCTCCGACACTTGTTCTTCTCAATCATGTGGGCTAGCCTTAGTGTTGCTATTGGAGCATTTGTGAAGGCAAATGGACGGATTTTCTGCCAACGGCCTCGTCTGAACAAGCCTCGACCATAATTATAGATTCAGAATGCTTACAGATTTCTTATCAGATTTTCAGCTTGTTGCTTATTGTTTTTTATTCTTTGAAACGACTTTTGGTTCTTGTATCCCACATATCATATCTAAAATCTGATGATTCCAATTTGAGTTTTTGATTTTCTTGTGCTCTTTTCATTATTTAATTGAAAGCATTTCTCTATACTAAAGTGTGAAAAAAAGAGGGGCAAGCAACACTAGATGTTTGCACGGAAATGCAAAGTTTCACAACGTTTCATGTATAGAAGATTGCTTTGCATATGGAGGCCGATAGAGGAGAAACTCTACCTGTAGATAGCATAAATGAACATGTGGTCAATTGGATTAGTTCTCATATAGCCTTGTACACACATGAAATCACCAGTGCCTCCTCTAATAGCTACCTCAGAAGGCTAGATATTATGGAGCACATTGCCAACAACGGAGATGATCCCTTGTGATTCTACAACCGTAAAGCGATCTTATTAACAAGAGTCTTGCTAGATTCATCGAAAGTAGATGTCATGCTGCTCCTGAAGTGGAAACAACTTTTGAAGATGGGTTGGATGTAATGGTCAAGAAATCTTGATAAGCATGCAAGGTGCCAATAGGTGATGTGGTTGGAGGAACTCCTGTTCCTACCACACCTTTTACTATGATATAACAGGTTTTGCGTCGAACATCACGGTTGTGGTTTACAAACTGGAGGGACAGGAGGCCATGGGAGCTTTGATATTGGTGGAGGTTGAGGTAACTTTATGTAAGAGCAGAAACTAAACCATCCTTCTAGCAAGGATGAAGAACCGTGGAGATGGAGGCATGGCCATATTTATATGTCAAAGTTTTAGGTTTAATAGTAAGAGTCTGACTTTGTCAGATGGTAGCTGACATTAACAGCCATAACATAATGTGTGATCCCACATCATTTGATTTATGGTGCATGAAAATGAGACCCAACTTAAATATAATATAACATAATATAATAATTGTAACCATTAAAAAATCTAATAAAAATTATCCCTCGTAGCTATAGCACAAAACTCATATTATTATGATTTGAAATAATAAAATTTTGTTAGATAAGATCAAACTTAGAAACATAATGCCACTAATAATTTATTTTTTTAAGGTTAAATAAGATCAAAATCAAAACTTTATGATGAAGTTGAGAGGATTAGGTTGAATCAGGTTTATTTTAGATATAATAATTTAGGCTTAGTGTTAAATTTAATGTGATTTTGATTTATTATTTGTTTGTGAAAGTTGTGTTTGGTTTGTTATATTGTGATTTTTTTTTTAATAACTAAAGTTGTTTTCAATTTGTCATGCTATGAGTTGATGCTGTATTTGTTTTGTTATGTCATGTGTTGATATTATTTTTTTATTTACCATATATTTTTTCTTGATGGTTTTAATAGACAATTTTATTGTTTATTTGTTGCTTTATTATTCGTAATGTACCTAGTATAAATGACTTATTATTGGTTGTTTTCCTAGATTAATGATGAGTGAATAATAAATTGATTAATACTTGACTTTGTGGTAATTATTCATTAATCCACCAAAGATAAATGTACTTTCGTTATCATAGATTATCATAGATTAATGATGGGTGGGTAATAAATATATTAATACATGATTTTGTTGTGTTTAAAAAGTAATTGTTTTTCTTAAGTTATGTTTTCTTTTTTTTTAGTATTAGTTGCTTTAATATTCATAAAGCCACCAAGAATAAATGAATCATTATTAGTTATTATCCTAATTAATGATGAGTGAGTAATAAATTGATTAATACATGATTTGATATTGTCTAGAAATGTTTCTAAAATATATTTCCTTTAACCTACTTGTATATTAGTTATTTTATCATTCACAAATCAACAAGAAATAAATGAATCATCATTAGGTTATCCTAGATTAAGTAATAAATTGATTTATACATAATTTTATTGTGTTCAAAAACATTTTCCTAAACATGTTTCCTTCAACACATTTGTATATTGGTTATTTCATTATTCATAGATTCATTTAGAATAAATGAGCTATCATTCGGCATTCTTCTAAATTAATGACAAGTTGGCAATAAATTAATTAATACATGACTTCATTATGTTAAAGAAAAAAATATTTTTAAGATGTCTCCTTTTTTGTTGTGTATTCATCCCAATAAAATTTTTGTACGTTGCTCAAAAATTTTCTTTTACATAAATTCACTTAGAATAAATGAATTTTTATTGGGTTAATGATAAGCGGGTAATTAATTAATTAATATATAATTTTTTTGTGTTAAAATATTTTTAAATATATCATTTTTTTCCTCATAAGTTTTCTAAAATATAAAAATTATATAATAACAATTTTTTTTTTTGTAAGTCTAGACATGTGACTTCAAGGTAGTCCTCAATTAGACCCTTCTAAGCTAATATTTAAGGTATCCAGTTAGTCGTCTTCAAGAATTGGAGTCACTCATGGTGACCACATTGTTTTTAAATTTATAAAATGTACATATTTGTAAAAAAAACCTTAATGTCAAGTTTTATTTATAAATATTTATTTATTTGTTATTAAAAATTGAAATTCTTATGCTCATTTTCATTTATTCTAATGTTCATGTTTTTCTAAGATATTTTTATATATAAATATATATATTGTAAGCGAATTTGAGTTGGTTTGATATGATCCCCTATAAACTGTTGAGTGTGAGTGAAAACCAACGAGCTCACGTCTACCAATATAATCTTAAATATGTTTATATTTATTATGCACTATCCTTTCAGGTTCGCTGTTTGCAATTCAAATGTGAGGATTAAATCTTGTTGCTTGGTTTAAATCTTAAATCATTGACTTAAATTATAATAGGTTTCTACTTTTAATAACCAATACACATATACTAATTTTATTATATTAGACATCTCTATAATTAAAAACAAAAAAATGATGTAGAGTGATTATTATCTTTCCTAACTAATTTTATTTTATCTAAAACTTCTAAATATCAATTAGAGTTTTTTAATTACCATAAAAATAATTAATGCTTTTTTTTTGGGGGGTATATCCTTTCCTTTTTTTATGACTTGAGGCTACCTCATGCTGAAATCTCTAAGGTTATTAATTTATTGAAGAACCAATTAGTTGGACAAATGTGGCTCCTGGTTGAGCTAGCAAAGTTTGCATGCAAGCGATATATTTTGGCCAACTGCAT
>NW_011499858.1:2087515-2181053 GCF_000495115.2 Populus euphratica
AGCCTGGATGTTATGGCAACTCCTTCTGCCACTCCAACAACTTTTGAAGAAGAGTTAGGTGAAATAGTCAAAAGATCTTGGTTAACAAACAGGGAGCCAAAGGGGGATGCGGAAGGACTAACGTCTGGTCCTGTCACACCCTTCACTATGAGATACACTGTTTTGTTTATGGCTTCCTGTTGGTAGAGTGTAAAGTGGAGGGATTTGAGCCCGTGGCTGTTGTGGGTGGAGGTGGAGGTGGCCTTAAATGAAAGAGCAAGAAGTAAAAGAGGAAGAACGTAATGGTGTAGAGGTTGAGCCATTGGCCCTGTTAATTGTCTGGGCAAAACCTAGAACAGTCAGAATGACAACTACATAAACCTGAACAGGTCATATTTGTAGAACTCTCGCGGAACACCTCAGATAAAAATAATAATAATAATAATACTATAAAAAGAGAGAGGTTATTTTGTAACAATTATGGTTTCAAAAATCATATAATAGAGGGTTGAAGGGAAGATATTATGCATACCTTGCAACAACTCATTTGCCTCTATCCTCATTATTTTTCAGCTTATTTTGCTTCTAGTTTTCTTGACTTTTTGCTGCCTTTTCCACTCTATTCTGTAGCTTGGAGATATTTTGACTTTCCTTGTTCCTTCAGGTCGTAGACTTTTTTTTAAAAACATACATTTTTAAAAAGTTAAATTGTTGGAATTTTGAGAGATTATTTGTAACATGATCATGATCATTTGCACCAATAGATGAATATTTTAGTGTCAAGGAAAAAGGTCTTTATTGTTGATAGTTTAAATTATATACTGCATTTTTTTAATTTACACATTTATAGCCAAATCTTGATGATAAAGATGAGGATGTTTTAACCAATGTTCCTTCAGAAAATTTTCTACTTCGGTAGGGATGATTCCATCATTATTTTATTTTTTTTGTGCATGATTAAAAAACTTAAAAAGTTTAATAGATTGAACCTTAAATAATGAAAGTAAAAGATTTTATTTTGTCTAACCACCTTGTAGTTAACAAAAAAATTTTATTGAAGAAGCATCAGATCTGTTAGATAATGAATTTGAAAATATCATTGTTGCAATTGTATATATATAGAATAACGATAATGTTGTTTATCAGAATTATATCTTGAATGGATTGAATAACACACTCTATGATAGATATAATTCAATCAAAAGTGTAAAGATATTATAAAAAAATTTGGATAAAAAATACAAAGTTGAAGATATTGGTATTAAAAAGAATTATAATCGATAAATTCTAGATTTCAATATGGTTAATTCAAATACTATTATATATTAGTTTCAATAATTTCACCTCATACTGCATGATAAATATGTTAAAGGTAAGTTTATGAGTGAATGTTTCAAACGGTTACAACTATTAAGAAATTTCTATTATTTTGGAAAGACTTGAAAAATTAACTTTCGTATAAGTGCAAGAAAATGAGAGTTGAAAATATCATCTTGAGATTAAGAATAGAAGAGCACAATAAATTATTCAAAATATAATTTTAAAAAGGTCTCTAAGAGTTATAATTTTATGCTCTTTAAAAATAAAATGATTGTAGTAGAGAGGTATTTTACTAATGACCTCTTTATAATATTAATAATGACCATTTTAATCAAAGATGAGATGAACAATAATAAGAACGACTCTTCTTCCTACTAACTTAAGTCTTGTGATATATGATATGACAGGTTATGATGTGTAGATTATAATTTTATATAAAAATTAAATAATCTTAAATTATTACTGATAAAATATAGTTTTTTAAAGAAAATTATAGGTGTTAGGTTTGTGTAGATTCAAAATTCACAAATTTTTTTTCTATACAATTAAAAAAAATAGTAAACCTCTAGATTTAATTCACTTGGATATTAATGATTTAAAATTTATACAAATTACAGGTGAAAGAATATTATATTATTTTTATAGATAATTACACAAAGTATTATTATACTTATTTTTTTGTAAGTAAAGATAAGGCTCATGAAATATTTAAATATTATAAGAAAGGTGAAAGAATATTATATTACTTATCAACAAAATTCAATAAGCTTGTTATCTGTCTTTTTCCTTAATGTCAAGTATTGAGGACTTTCAACCTAATATTGTAATGAAATACAAGAATATAGTATTATTTAAAGATGTATTTTTATTTAAAGAAGTTAAAGAAAATCATTTACATAAGATAATGACTGAAGCTAGCTCAAGTAGTTGTCATCAATCAAAAGATGATAAATTTAAAATAGAAGAAGTAAAAGGGAAAAGAAATAACAAAAATATTTTGTTTTGTGATTTTCAAATATATTTGTTAGAAAATAAACCTTGAATTTATCCCAAAACAATATCCTATCCTGGAGCATTATATTGGAAAAAGTCATATACTATTGAAATTAAGTCTATCATAAACAATAATATATTAGAACTAGTAGATTTTTCACTCGAAATAAACAATCATATAAAACATTTTATTTATTTTTCTTTTACTCATTTAGATGATCTTCTATCATTTTAGTTTTTTTTCCTCTTTTGCATAATTTTTTTCTCTAGAATCTTTTATTTTCAAATTTTTTTATTATTTTGAAAATATATTGAAAATGAATTATAACTATTTCCCCCTCTTTGTAATACTTATAGTAAAAAAAGAAAAAACTTTGGAAAATCTCATTTTTCTTTAACTTTATATATTAGATTTGTAAAGAAATACAATAAAGTGCTTGAAAATAAAAAATAAAGTTTTACAAATACAGAGAAAAACAATGTTATGTATATGAAAGTGGTCAAATTAAGAGGCAACCAATATCAAAATAAAATATAAATAGGTTAAATTAAAAGGGACAAACTTGACATGAAACTTAAATGGATCAATTTAAAAAATAACCAACCTCAACAAGAAATCTAAATATATCAAATCAAGAGGCGTCAACCTCAACATTAAACTTAAATAGGTCAACTTGATAGGTGACTAATCTTAACATGAAATCTAAATGGGTCAAATTAAGAAGCGATCAACCTCAACTTGAAATATAAATGGGCTAACTGGAAAGGTGACCAACCTTAACATAAAATCTAAATAGGTCAAATCAAGAGGCAACAAACCTTAATAAAAAACTTAAATGGATCAACTTGATGGGCGACCAACCTCAACATGAAACCTATATTAGTTAACTTAAGAGGCAAATAAACTCAACATCGAATATAAATGGTTTAAATCAAGAGATGGTTAACCTCAATATGAAACTTAAATAGATCAACTATAATATGAAAACTAAATGGGTTAAAAGCGACCAACCTTTATAGGAAACTTAAATACGTTAACTTGATATGTGATCAACCTCAATATAAAATCTAAAAGGATCAAATTAAGAGATGATCAACCTCGACATGAAACATAAATGGGTTAACTTGAGAGACAATCAATCTCAATATAAAATTTTAAATATGTCAAATCGAGAGGCAACCAACCTCGATAGAAAAATTAAATGGGTCAACTCAAGAGGTGAACAAACTCAACATGAATTATAAGTGCTATCTTGATTTTAGATTTTATTTTGACTTACTTATCAACAAAATTCAATTAACGATATTCTAATTACTTAGCTTAAGCTTGTTATCTGTCTTTTTCCTTAATGTTTTTTATGCACAACAACTTATTTTGATTTTATCACAAAGTGAAAACATAAATTGCACTTTTTAAAAGCTTAATCTTTCTTTTCTAAAACATTGATAGCTTTTTCAATGATGTTTGATTTTAGAAGTGTCTATAAATTCAATTATTGACTTGTTTGAATTGTTTAGGTGACATAGTTGTCTTTTAGACTCACTATAGATTTTTCATTTCATGTTCTCCATCTTTGGTCGTTAAACAGGCATGGTTAATACATCCTTTTAACTTGGCCTATATTGACTTTGTTTGGTATTTTCTCCAAGTGTAGTCTAATTATTTTTCTTTCATTACTAATTATTTTTCATCAATATCATGAAGAAGTTGTTTCCTTTACCAAACATGACTTATGATGGGTTTTTTTAAAAATTATCATTTAGCTACTATATTTGTCATGGATTCTTTCAAACATAGTTGTTCCCAACTCATCTAGATGTGTTCATAATTTTTAGTACAAATCGTGAGACACATATGCATCATTATTGTCGCAAAGGACATCTCAAAGAAATGATTATATAAAAAGGATAAAATTAAAGAAAAGAAGTTGCCACTTAATTTTATGGTTATTAAGAATCCTAACTAGTATTTCAAATATTTTTTAGTAAGATGTTAATTATGCTAAAGAAAATATAAAAATCACCTTAAAAACATCTTACCTAGGTAAGATGTTGATTTTAATAATAAAGATACCTATTGTACATACATGTTAATATTTTGCATAAATTAAATACTTGTATTTATTAGAGTTAGAAATTCCTAGGATAGTGATTTGGGATTTAGCCTTCACAGCGACGCTTAATCCTTGCTTAGGGTAGCGCATGTGGTGGTTTTTGGTTGTAAAAAATAATTGTCTATCATCTCAGATTATTCCTCTTTGTCTCCACTCTCATTATAGGTGGCGTGTGTGCTTTAAATCTAGCTAGTTTATCATCGATAACCCTCTTTTTTTTTCTTATCTCATTTCTTTCTCCTATCTTTGAGTTTTGATTGCTCTTTTTTAGTTATTTTTTTTGTTGTTGAAGTTTTTTTTGTTTTCAATTTAACCATTGGTTCTTAATTTGTATATATAAGATATTTCAATTTGGTCCTTATATTTTTAATTTCTTTTTTTTCTTTCATTTTCTCTTTTATCAAAGTTTTTATGAATTAATTTGATCTTTCAAATCAATTTTATGAAATTTAATTTTGCAATGATAATAGTGATTTCATTTCGATTTTCTTTTGATTTTTTATTGTTTTTCTTTGTTGTTTTGTCAAAGTTTTTATAGTTTTTAATTATATTTGTCAAATCAAGTTTATGGTTTTTTTTTTCAATAACAACAACAACAACAACAATAACAATAATCAAGGTTCACCTAATAATAATAATGATGATGGTAATAAAAAAATATCAATGTAATGTTACTTATAATAATAATAATCGTGATGATATTACTTATTAATAATATAGTTATAGTGATCTTGATCCTTATTTTTTGAATTGTTATTTAAAAAAAAATGTATGATTAGATTTTTTTTCTTTTCAATTTCTTTCTTTAAAATACTTTTTTGAATTGAACTTGGTGATTTTTTAGATTGAATGCTTTAAAGTTAATAACTTAGGTTATGAGTTTAAAAAAATTAACATTATTTTTATATATAAAAAAAGCTATATAATTTTTTTTTATTTTTAATGGGTTATTCCAATTATATAATTTAGACTGAAAATTTAACATAACATCCCTTATTAACTTAACTCTAATTAGTTTTTTTATATTTTTTAAGAAGCGGTTTTTAATTTTTCGTACTTGTTTTCAGTAAATAAATATTGTTTTTTGTTTAAAAAAATTATAAGCAGCAGCGCAGGTAACATGGCTAGTGTTTGTGGCTACTTATTTTTCTGAAAAGTATTAGGAATAAAAACACCCTAGAAAATTCCTAGGAAAAACGAGTTTATACGAGTCACCAAATTGGGAGTGTTTGGCAAGTTTGGAAGTAAATGAGAGTGTTTGACGAGTTTGGAAGTAGATGAAACTTCATTTTCAAACCACAAGTATCATGCATGCCACTGCCTGTACAACTGTGATTGGTGGCTAATAAGAAATCAGACTTGTGCGCTCAAAAGTCACCCGCTAGCCTCCATTTTCAATGGTGAATGTATGATAGTCATTGTCTTGAACAGCAGTAAAGTTGTTTTTAAGGTGTTTTTTATTTTAAAATATATTAAATTAATATATTTTATTTTAGATATTGATATATTGTAAAATTATAAAACTAAAAAAAATCAAAATATTTCAAAGTATGATTCAACTGCAGTATCAATATTTTCCAAAATATAAAAAGATAATTGTTGCCTGCAAGGAATTCAGTATGGTTCCAAAATTGGAAGCACCCCACGTCAAAGCATCAGTGTAATTTGGAAGTGCCCAGGCATGGAAATTAAACTCTTTAGATTACAACAAAAGGGTGAGGCATCTCACTCTTGAGCTTCCCAGTTTCCAATAGAATTCAATCGCAGATGCACAACTACTGTAATATGAGAGAGAAGAGAATAGAGAATCTTCTGTAGTGTCAAAATTTGGTTAAGACTGCTTCTCTTTCTTCTGTAATATGCGCTGGAAGTCCAAGACTGCCCGCACCAAGTGCCACAACCTCATATCTGGCCATAGTGCATTTGGAGAATACAACAGGGAGTTTCTAGTTTGCCAAAGTAGGAAGTTACTGAGGCGGGTCTCCCCAGAACTTCGGATCACAATGTCAGGATTGGGAGCTACTGACATATACATGTGGCTCTCAATGTCAACCACCTTTAATATCGAAAGATCCTCCAGCAATTTCTCACTCTTTTACATTTGGAATCACTCCATTTATCACAGGATCCATGGACAGCATGCCCAACCACACCACTTTTTTTATCACTCATTTCTACTCCTTCAGCCACATCATTACAGAGTGTGCTTGCCCTTGTTGCTCGTAATTCATTTGTTTGAACTCCAAACAATTCTTGAACACTGTGGCCACTGCCATCATCTATGCTTTTGCCATCTACCTCTTCAACCCTACCGCTGCAACTTTTATGTGAGTTACAAGGTTGAATTTCCTCCCACTTATTTTTACAGGATTCATGGACAGCTTGCACAATCTCATCACATGAAGTACGTATAGGCTATGCAGATCAAAAGCACACACTTGGTGCTGTGGGCAGTCGCTACTATAATTGTCATGGACTGATCTTTCAAACACAGTTGTCCCAACTCATCTAGTTGTGTTAGTCTTTTTAAGTAGAAATCATGAGATATGCACCATCATTGTCACAAGGGACATTTTAACTATATGACAAGGGTTAAAAAAAAATAAGTTTGCACTTAATTTTATAGATATTATGAATCATAATTAGTCTTTCAAATATTATTTTAGTAAGAGGTTAGTTATGTTAAAAAAAATATAAAAATCACTCTAAAAACATTCTATCTAAAATAAAATGCATTGTTATTTGATTTTGTGCCTATTTGAAAGTGTGGTTACTGTTACTTTTCAAATAGTTTTTCGTGTTAAAATACAGGCCAACGATATTTTTTTTATTTTTTAAAAATTATTTCTAACATCAGCATATCAAAATGATTCGAAAACACTAAAAACATATTAATTTGAAAAAAATAAAAAAAAAATTTTTTTTCAAAAACACTTTTAAAATATAAAAACAAATAAGGCCTTTAATGATAAAAATACTTATTGTGCATACATGCTAATATGTTGCATAAACTAAATATTTGTATTTATTGGAGATAGAAATTTCTTGGATAGTGATTTGGGATTTAGGCTTGACAACGAAGCTTAATCCTTGCTTAAAGCGATGCGTGTGATGATTTTTTGTTGTAAAAAATGATCATCTATTGTCTCAAATTATTCCTCGCCGTCTCCACTTCCATTATAGGTGGTGTGAATTCTCCAAATTTTGCTATTTTATTGCCGATGACCCTTTTTCTTTTTCCTTCCTTCATTTCTTTCTCCTACCTTTGAGTTTTGATTGATGTTTTTTAGTCATTTTTTCTTTTGTAGAAGTTTCTTTGTTTTTAATTTAACCATTGTTTCTTCATTTGTATATATAAAGTATTTCAATTTGGTCCTTATGTTTTTAATTTTTAAATTGTTTTTCTTTGTCCTTTTATCAAAAATTTTATAACTTGAATTTCTTCATTCAAATTAAGTTTATGATATTTGTTTTTTCAATGATAATAATGATTTTAATTCTGTCTCTTTTCTTTAGATTTTTTATTGTTTTTCTTGGTTTTTTTGTCAAAAGATTTACAGTTTTCAATTGTATCCTTCAATTTAAGTTCATGGTTTTTATTTTTTCAATAATAATACTAATGATAATGATAATGATAATAGTAACAATAATAATCGCAATAATAATCATGGTAATATTAATAATAATGATGATTCTAATAAAAAAAATTAGTTGTAATATTAGTTATAATAATAATAATAATAATGATAATAGTTGTTATAATGATAATAGTAATAGTGATGGTAGTACTTATTAATAATATAGTTATAGTGATCTTGATTTTCATTTTTTTCAATTATTGTTTTTTAAATTATTTTGTATTTAGAATTTTTTTCAATTTTTTTAATATTCTTTAATTATTTTTTATTAAAATTTCTTGATGAAAAAAATAACAATTTTTTTAAAAAAATTATAATTCTTTTTATTTTTAATTGGGTTATTCCAATCATATAATTTAGACCATAAATTTAACGAGATATTTCATGTTAGTTTAACTTTAATTAGTATTTTTATATATTTTTGATAAGCAATTTTTCATATCTTTTTTCACTTATTTTTAGTATCTAAATATTATTTTTTATTTAAAAACTTATCTAGCACCACACCACGTAAAGCACGGGTAGAGACTAGTGTCTGTACATGACTGCTTATTTTTCTGGAAAGTATTAGGAATAAAAAAATATTTTATTATGCAATCCAGATATATGTATTTGGAATTAATTTGACGTATTTATGAGTGGATGGGAGAATTAATTTGGATTCACAATTTTGCTCAAGGACACTTAAAACAGAAGGAAAGAAAATTGAATCCGATTATACGACACCGTAATACTAAAAAAAGATTATTAAATTTGGTTAAAAAATCGCGTTTATATTAATCAATTGTGTAATTGACAATTAATGGATAGGAACTATAACAAGAAGGATTTTACTTTAAAGATTACTGGAAAATCAAAATCATAGTTAAAAGATTTCTTATTTACTACATTGGACAATGGGAATTATACATGTACGAAACCGTATTTTCCTGTAGAAATAGTATGATTGTAAATTATGCTAATTTTTTAATTACAGAAGTGACAAAATTAAAAATTTTGGTTTTTTATTCAAAAAACAAGCTTTTCATATGTTTTATTCTCTTTATTTTTTAAATTTTTTATCATTCTACACTTAAACTATTGATCACCTTCGTTTTCTTATCTTTATTTTTTTTAGTTTTTTTTCTTTTTTTCTTTACACTTTTTTTTAGAAAAAAATATTATTTTTTATTTTTTATACTTGAAATATTTATTACTCTACATTTGAACTATTTGTACTATTTTTTTTATTCTTGTATATTTTTATTTTTTTGTAATTTGTTTTTAATTTTTTTTCTTTACCATTTTTTAAAAAAAATTATTTTACAAAGATTAAGGGAATGGTGTTTCACTCCAATTGCAACATTTTTTTATTCTCTTATTAAGTTAAAAATTAACCTAAGATTGTACATGTTTTTTATTATAGTTTATTATATGTAAACATAAATTTTTTTATTCAATAATACATACACATTTAATTAAAATATATTGAGAACAATTTATGCAAATAAATATTAAAAAAAACTTGTATATTTATTTTTTCTTTTGCAAAAATAATTATCGGAGCCATAACAGGATTCAAATAACTAGCTATCCTCTAAGTAATTATATCATTCCCCGCATGTTTGTCATGAAGTGAGAATTTATTTGCATAGGAGGGCCAGTAGAGGTGGAACACAATCTTGTAGGTAACAGTGAGTCCCTGGAGATCCACCGGAGAGGATGTCACGTACCCTTGAACAAACATGAAGTCACCGGTGCCTCCTACCACGGGATGATCAGCGGGCTTGATGTTATGTGTCCCCCCAACAATAGAGATAGACCCCATGTGATTCTTCAACCTCAAAGTGATCTTAGCGATGGAAATGCTCCTCAGCCCATCAAAACTAGATGTTATAGTGGTGCCTTCAGCAATCGCGACGACCTTTGAAGATATATTGGCCGTCACAGTCATCGGATCTCGGAAAGCAAACAAGGTGCCGAAAGGTGTTGTGGTTTGACCAACCCCTGCTCCGGCCACGCCATTCACTATGATGTATCCCGTCTTGTTTATCGTTTCATGCTGGTAGAGTGCAAAGTGGAGAGATTTGAGCCCGTTGTTGCCGCTGTGTCGGGAGGAGGAGGTGGCCTTAAAAGAAAGAGCAAGAAGTAGAGTTGCAAGAAGAATGAGGTGCAGATTTTGAGCCATGGCTCTATGTTTGTCGCTGCTAGAATGTGAGAAATTCAGGGTCATTTATAGGACTTGAACGCAAAAAGACTTCCGATGACAGCTAGCAGCCACTTGCAAATCGGTCCAGTATCTTGATGATTTTGCCTCAACAGAGACTGGTTGAATCAGTCAATCCTTCTACACTGAAGCAAGGAAAGCAGTCTTTGAATACGTGTTTTTTAAAAATTTAAAAAGAAAATTCTTGAAATTAAAATATTTTTAATGTCTTTAAATATTTCGTAATCACTACTGCACACTCTTGAACACCCAATAAAATTCCTAGGAAAAACGTGTTTATGCGAGTCACCAAATGGGAGTGTTTGACAAGTTTGGAAGTAAATGGGGGTGTTTGACGAGTGTGGAAGTAGACGAGACTTCATTTTCAAACCACAAGCATCATGCATGCCACCGCCTGTACAACTGTGATCAGTGGCTCATAAGAAATCAGACTTGTGCGCTCAAAAGTCACCCGCCAGCCTCCATTTTCGACTTGTTACTTTTTCAGACCTACAGTGGTGACTATACGATGTGATTGTTTTAAAGAGGGATAGAAGTTGTTTTTGAAAGTGTTTGATTTGTTGGAAAAAATCAAAATATTTCAGAGTGTGATTCAACTGCAATATCAAATACCTTCAAGTGCTTGATCAGAAAAATATAAAAATATATAAAAAAAAATGTGGAAGAGAAATATCTGTAGCGTTACAGAATTTCTTAACTTCTAGTATAATTGTTGGAAAAAATCAATGCTCTGGAAGATGCCATAAAATGTCGTCAAGAGCATGCAAAGGCATGAGCTCAGCTTCAAAGAACAGCCGCTGCGGTCGTCGCTATGCAAAGTACTTAAGTAATTAAATTTTTAGGTGTTGTTTAATTTGTTAGGTGTGTAGGTTTAGGTTTTGTATTTATTTTTTAATAATTATAAGTTTAATTGTTCTTAGAATTATTAAAAACTTAAAAATTTATGTGATTATTAATTTTAACTATTTATTTTACTCACTTCATCACTAAGCAAAAGAATCTAACATATAAGTAAATAAATAAGAATTAACAAAAACTTTTTAATCATTTTTTATTTTAATTTCTAAAATTGGGTGATGGGTTCTTTTCAGTGTAAATATAAAATTGAAAAGCAATAAAAAAATAATGCTCTTTTTTTAATTTTTTTATCTATGGAATTTATAATCAAATTTTATTTTTCTCATAATAAATAATAAAAATCTAACATGTGTAATAAAAATAAGAAAGTGATAAGTAAACTTGAAATGCATAGATAAAGAGACGCCACGAAGCAACATAATGCTCTGGCATGATCTGAGCATTAATGGTGGAGGTTCTTGCTAGATAATTATCTAAGTATTTAAAAGCAATATATCATATTAATTCATTTCTATTGTGAGATATGGCATCGACATATTTAATTATTCTTTCGAAAGCCTCCCCTCCAAATCAAATATTTATTTAAGTGTAATTATCTTATCGTATAAATAGCACAAAATTACAGTATCATGAACGTCAAGAACATGTCACGGAAGAGAATTGATCTGCTTAACAGGATCAAGTTCCCTGTTAAAGTCTTTCACAAAATTGCAAGAGAAAAAAAAAAATCTTGCTCATCTTGTATATGCCATGAGAAAAGCTTTGTTGACAAAGGAGTCAGAGTCTGACAGAATCCTTCTGTGAACCGTACGAGCACGTCCTCTGGAACCCCACATCGCGTTTATACCCCAGCCTGGACGTCTCCGCACGTCGGTGATCGGACAGTGGGCTTTATGGCACGGCTTGGTTGGTATACCCCAGGCTTAAAGATTAGAAAGCCAATATTCAAGACCTTACAGCATATAAATATATACAAGGATCATCCATCAGCAACTTCTCGCTCTCTCGCCTCCGATGCATAGTTTTAAAACCCGGTCCGGCCCGGCGGGTTGACCCGGGACCCGGCCGACCCGGGGCTGGAACCGGGCCGGGTTGATAAAAAAATAAGGTAAGTCATGACCTGACATGACCCGGACGACTCGGCAGGTTGACCTGGAAACCCGGACGACCCGGAAAAACCCGGTCAAAAACCCGGTGGTAACCCGTTGACTTTTATTTATTTTTTTATTAAAACGACGTCGTTTTGAAATTTTTTTAAAATAGAAATTGACCCGTTCGACCCGGTCAAAACCCGGTGACCCGGTCAAACCCCGGAACCCGGGCCTTAGACCGAGTCAGCCACCGGGCCGGGTTTAAAAACTATGCTTGTGATAGGTAATTCATGTGGCTTGAAGGTGTATAAATATCCATGGATTATTAGACATGAAGAACAATATTTTTCAAAAACCAACAAATTACATCCACGCACAAATAGTTAAACACACTCCACTTCTATTTTCTCCCTGTATACATTATATTTATCTATGTGTTTTCTAACTTAAAAGTCAAATGATCTTTGCTCTCAGAAGGGATTTTCCTTGATGGAATCAAACCCAAGCTAAAAAAATAAAAATAAATACAAGCCCATTAAAACAACCAAAGAAAACATAAACTCAATAGAAGACTTTTCTTCTTACCATCATCAGTTTGCAACTAACAACTTATATCTCAATTAAAATTCTCAAATGAATCACCATAGTATTCACTATTCTCAGTGATGATTAATTTTATAGTGAAGGAGGTGGTTTAGATTTTTTGAAACTTAATCCTTAAGGGACCAATTAAGAATATTTTTAAGACTAGTTTAAAGTTTTTCATTGTATGGTTATGAGACTAGATAGAAGTTTTTCATATTTTGAGGCAATTATGAGAAAAAGATTCCAAAGTGAAAGAGCACTTACTATGTTCCTACTATTCGAGCAGTATTGGCTTCGTCTTCATTGCTTGAAAAAATCCTTGCCATTCCAAAGTCAGAAATCTTCGGATTCATCTCATTGTCTAACAATACATTAGAAGCTTTTAGGTCTCGATGGATGATTCTAAGCCTAGAATCCTCGTGAAGATAAAGCATTCCCTTTGCAATTCCATTTATAATATCAATTCTACTGCTCCAATCAAGTGCCGCTCGTTTCGTAGGATCTACCATCAAATCAAAAGCAAAATAAAATGATATTTAGAATAAATGATAAAACTCACCCCCTTTGTCACTGGATCAAACCGCGCTACCATTACAAGTTTTATGAGAGTCGCGAACAAGGTTGAAAATTACCTCCCAAATATACGTTCAATCACAGTTATTTCTTTCTTGACCACCTGGAACATCAGACGGCTTTCAGTTACTAAAGCCCCCAGCAATGACAATGGACCCCCTGAGCTGCTTCAATTGTGAAGTAGACTTAAGAACAAGAAGGACCCAAAACCCATCAAAACTGGATGCCATAAGTATCCTTAAACAGTGCCAGCAACTTTAGAAGATGGGTCGGGTGTAACAATCATGGGCTCTCGAAAAACATGCAAGCTGCCAAGAGTTGATGTGGTGTGAGGTCCAGCCACACCATTCACGATGATATACCCGGTTTTATTCTGAGTGACATGTTCGCAGAGAACAAAGTAGTGTGAAGGGATTTGAGGTCGTTGTGGTTGTGCTGGGTGCTGGACGTGCCCTTGAATAAAAAAGCAAAAAATAAAATAGAGAGAAGACAGGGGTGGAGATTAAGCCATGGCCATCTCTGGAGTCGTTAATGGAAAGATCAGGGTCATTTATAGGACTCGTTTGACAATGAACACCTTTGCAGTGACTTCAAATCGTTGATTGCTTCTTCTCTTTTGACAGAACTACAAATTTACTATTCAATTTAAAAAGTATAGTGGGAATAACAGAATTCTTAGTGATTTTAGCAGCACTCTTGGAACAAAATAGAAGAAGGGTTGGATGTAACAGTTGCAAAGCATGTATAAGATGCCAAAAGGTCCTGTGCTTTGAGTTAGACCTGGCCCAGTTTCGTTCAAGGTGTCATGTTGGTACAGGGTAAAGTGAAGGGATTTGAGCACATGCTGGCTTTGGAGGGAAGTGGAAGTACCATTAAATTTAAGACAGACTAATGTAGCAAGAATATATAGGTGTAAATAATGAGCTATGTCCGTCTCTGTTGCCAGAAGCATGACCAGGGGATTTATAGGACTCCAATTCATATACCTAACTAGTACAGTGGATAATCCAGCAATTAGGTTAAAGGCTTTTATCTGTTTGAGACAGGGGACATGGGTGCCAAACACAGGCAACTATAACCAATGGCAAATTAATGAACACATATTCAGTCTAAATTGATCCATCGCCAACTCCAGTGCATATGAGTGGGGAATGACACAAATTATATGAATGCAAGACTGAGTTATCTGATATACAAATCTTGCTGGTGTCACATAGGAAAATGACTTTACCTTAATGAACAATAAAAAATATATGAAATAAGATAAGATAATCTTATGCAAAGATCCATCGTGCAAACACCATAATAATCAATGCCCAGATTTTCACAGACAAGAAAAGTATGCTCGACAGAATCAAGTACCCTGAGAAAAAAAAATCATGCTGTTTTAAATGCCTTGAAAAATCTTTGCTACCAAGGAAGATACGATTGCTACAAAACAGATTCAAAGTACATTACTCTGACTCTTGTACACAGCTTTATGTGGTCATCAGCTAAAGTTGGTGTTGAGCACTCTTGAACAGAACACAGATTTATTTCCATTTAGTATTCTCTCCCCTGCATTTTCAAATGTTTTCGCTTGATCATTTATGTCCATTGCAATTATATGATACAAGCAGTAAACCCCCGGCTAAGAGATCATAGCTAATATTCAAGATTTTCCAAAATATAAAAAAGATAATTGTTGCCTGCGAGGAATTCAATATGGTTCCAAAATTGGAAGTACCCCACCTCAAAGCATCAGTGTAATTTGGAAGTGCCCAGGCATGGAAATTAGACTCTTTAGATTACAACAAAAGGGTGAGGCATCTCACTCTTGAGCTTCCCAGTTTCCATTAGAATTCAATCGCAGATGCACAACTACTGTAATATGAGAGAGAAGAGAAGAAAGAATCTTCTGTAGTGTCAAAATGTGGTTAAAACTGCTTCTTTTTCTTCTCAAAATAAGAATGATTGCGCTGGAAGTCTAAGACTGCCCACACCAAGTGCCACAACCTCATATCTGGCCATAGTGCATTTGGAGAATACAACAGGGAGTTTCTAGTTTGCCAAAGTAGGAAGTTACTGAGGCGGGTCTCCCCAGAACTTCGGATCACAATGTCAGGATTGGGAGCTACTGACATATACATGTGGCTCTCAATGTCAACCACCTTTAATATCGAAAGATCCTCCAGCAATTTCTCACTCTTTACATTTGGAATTACATCATCTCCAATTCTACTTGCCTCCAATGATTGAACTTCACCCCATTTATCACAGGATCCATGGACAGCATGCCCAACCACACCACTTTTTTTATCACTCATTTCTACTCCTTCAGCCACATCATTACAGAGTGTGCTTGCCCTTGTTGCTCGTAATTCATTTGTTTGAACTCCAAACAATTCTTGAACACTGTGGCCACTGCCATCATCTATGCTTTTGCCATCTACCTCTTCAACCCTACCGCTGCAACTTTTATGTGAGTTACAAGGTTGAATTTCCTCCCACTTATTTTTACAGGATTCATGGACAGCTTGCACAATCTCATCACATGAAGTATAGGCCATGCAGATCAAAAGCACACACTTGGTGTTCTTAGCAGTAGCCTTCATAACCTTTTCTGCTGCCACCCTGACAGGCTCGCTCAAAAGTTTCAAATTACCTATAAAATACACCCTGATACCATATTTGTTCACAATGCTTTCTTCCTTAAGCAACCCTTCAATCTTCTCCAGAATCAGATCCATCAGGCTCTGAACCTCATCAGGCTTCCTTTTGAAATTCTCAATGCTGAAGGCATAAATAGTGACATAAGTTACTCCCAACTCATAGCAGTACTTAAGCATGGACATAAGAACTGAAAATCCTGCTCTGTGACCAGCACCTTCTTCCAATTTTTCCTTCTTAGCATATCTTCTATTTCCATCCATTATGAATGCAAAATGGTTGGGGATGGGACCCATAGATAGAATGCAAAACATGCATTTTCTGAAGAAACTACCCAAACTACCAAACAGCTCACTTAATCTACTACCATGTTGCTTGTCCATTGTAATCTAAAACAAGAATGCAAGTGTCAACTGACCTATTCAAGAGAGAAAGAAAATTAGTTGACTTTGGTGGAGTTGACCCCTCCAGAATCAGTAGAGAATTAGTGCAATATATAAAGAGAAGGTGCTCACGTAAAAATACGTAAATAGCAATGAGATTTAGCAAGCAGAAATGTATCTTTCATTCATTCTGCACAGCTCAAAAACATGGATTCCAAGTTCCAACACATACATATAATGAACATCTTTGATGAGCTATGACAGGATAAATCACACCCATATGATTATTCTCTATACTAAGTCAGTGCTTCAAATCCACAATATTAATGCAGAGACTATTATGATTCAGAAGTCACAAGATTAGCTACTGTGTTAGTAGCAAGTGGATTGGCAATTTTGATATACAAGTAGAAAAGCAATACAAACAATTCATGCAACAACAAAGAAAGCTAGGTTGAGGCCAATGCTAAATATGGCATCATTAGCAACTCTTAAAGGCTAATTAGTCAAGAGAAAGAAACAGTGAACACTAAGTCAGATCCAGCTATCAATTGTAACCATAGAATCCCACGCACTTGTACTAAAAGATAATTCACCACAAAAATAAAAGAAACCAATGAACTTCAGCATTTTAAAATGAGAACATCCAAAGTAACACAATCCTTATCCCTGAGGATATAACTACACCGCTTGAAAGTAAAAACCCAATTCCCCAAAATATACCAACAACAATATTTCCTAGTTCAAGCTAGCCATTTACATCCTTGCTTGAATAATCTAAAACAAAAATACTCATCGACACTTCATTTAACAGAAATAAAATCAAAGTCAACTAATCCTTCTCCCAAAACAAGTTAGATTCTTAATTAAATGAAAATAAACGCCATTTTATATGGGCAACAACACACGTAAAGTGGCAAATTTTAGATTAAACTCTCAATCTTTAACATCACTATTCAAAACCCACATCAGCTTATCTCATTTAAGACCACCATGCCAACCTCAAAGTTGTAACACCATCGAAACAAGTAACATCCTTAACGCATCAAAAACAACAAGAGTACCTACTTCAATCTAACCTCTTTATTCTTCCTTACATTAAGAAATCCAAACTCGACTGAGCCCAGTCCCTAACTAACTAATTAGAAAAGAGAGAGAGAGAGAGAGAGAGAGACAAATTTAATGCAATCAGACAAGCAAAGATAGAAACTCTAATCTCAATCTTTAACAATATTAGAGTAAACCCACTTCGAATGAACTCAATTAAGACCAACAAAACTACCTAAACAACAGTCACGCAAAGATTAAACACCAAATTAGACAACTTTAAATCACGAATATCAAAAAACAAGGTTCTTACCTATGATCTGTGGAGATCAATATTGCAACCAGAGAAAATCAATCATGAATCTCCGCGAACAGAACTTGGAGCCTGCGAATCCAATCAAACTAATATGAAAAACCTTAAAAACAGAGAGTAAAAAATAATTAATGTTATTTTAGTTTATTTGTGTGTACCGACAAGGAGAAACGGACAGGTACAAAAACAGGACACCAGTTAGTTTTCAACAGAGAAGAGAGAACCATTCGAATTATTATAGTGAAATTTTTGTTAAGACCACCTCTCGTCGATTGGATTTCTTTCTCTCTTTGTGGTGGTTGGGTGGAAGCGGGAAATTTCTTGTTGGCTTGGACTATAGAGCAGCCATGTTGTTGGTCAATGTAAATTTATAGATCGAAGGTTTTTTACTGTTATGATACTCCAACATTTTTTTATTTTTTTCTTCATTCTTTCAAAAAATTATAATTTACATTTTAGATCAATATAATTTTTACTTTTATATATATATTAAAAGATAATATAAATTTAAAAATTTTAACTATTAGGTTGGGATGGTTTTTAAATATAATATCAAAGTTTTGATAGTTAAATAATCATGAATTTAAATGTTATTATTTTTATTTATTTGTTAAAAATTAAATATATTATATTAAATATAATATAATATGAATATATATATATATATAAGTTTTTAATATAAAAAACTTTTATTTTGAAGAATGTATTAAAAATAATATAAATTATATTTTAAAAACTGATTTAAATTTTTAGATAAAATAGTTGCATGTTATAATAGCATATAATGTAAGGAGAAATGCTCTTTTTTTCTTCATAGCATTAATATTGTTTCTTGAAATATTATTATGTTGTGATTTTTTTACAAGATGTAGTTGAGTTATTTTGTTATTGTATAGTTATTTTTAAATTGCTAAAAATAAAATGTTCCTATCATGTAAGGATAGCATGGCTAAACATTTTTATCTTTGGAACTCAATTGGTTTCTCCAAAATTTAAACTTGTTTTGTCAGTATTTTTTATAAATTACCAGTGAGTATAGGAGATAAGTTTTTTATCAAGTAGGTATTTATTGATGCATTATATCATACACTCAATATTTATTTAATTTTTTAAAAGAAATTATAAAAAAAAAAATTACAACATGATTAATTTTTTAAAAGAAATTATAAAAAAAATTATAACATGGATCTCTTGTGCACACTAAATTCTATTTAGATTCACTCGATTTTGCTTCACCTAAACAATTTACTGATAAAATTATCAAACACTTGCATCACACCTTCAATTAATTTCATGTATTTAATATTAGTTTATAACATAAAAAAATTATTTAAATTTAATAATTTAAATTATTAGATGAGATTGTAAAATATAATTTGTATAATTTTTTAATATGTTTTTCAAGTAAAAAAAATTTAAAACTTTAAATTTATATATACTCATACTATCTTATATTTATTTTTTATTAAATAAATAAAAATAGTAAAATTTAAATTATCAAGATTCTAATATTTTATCAAGAAATCATTGTAATTCAATTACTTATATTTTAAATAAAATATAATTTATATAATTTTTTAATATATATAACCTTCAAACATAATTACTATGCTAACCCGCGGCAGGCGCGCGCCATGCATCTAATAAATTTCTATTTGCCCTAGTAATCATCTCCTTTATTCGCCACCGATCCGTACATCTGCTTTGCATAAAACTCTCTCGGAAAATATTTCAATCTTTGCTTTGAAGTCTCAAACTTTTGAATTTAAATTCCATAAAAATCATAAATTTTCAAGAAAGAAAGTCATTATATGATATAAATTCGATTTCCTTGAAATGACAACAGGAAAAAAATCACTTCTTAAAAAAAAATAGAAACAAAATTAAAAATAAAAAAATATTATTTAATTTTTAAAATGAATAAATCAATAAATTTATAATAATGATGATTTAAATTTTTATTGGGTTTGGATGACTAGATTAAATAAGTATTTGAAAACGTGATTGTATCTATATTTTTTAAAAATTAAATTTTTTTATTAAAAATTAATATTTTTATGTATTTTGAATTATTTTGATATGCAAATCTTAACAAAAATAAAAATATAAAAATATTATTTTAATATAAAAAACACTTTAAAAATAATAAAAACAACACTCTCAAACAGATCTCCAGATTTGCGTTTATGAATCTCGTGCTTCATCATTAATTCAAGTGGCTTGACTTTAGCCGATATTCTTTCCACACATGCTTAATCTTCAAAAAATGGACCACTATAACCTTCCATCTTGCTTAATCACACTTGTTTCCACTTCTGTAATCTGGACAGACTCAAAAATCATAAAAAAAAAATAAACTTAATTTATTGATCTATTATATGTTTGTTATAGAATCATAGTCATTCAACTCTTTCCGGGTTAATCCATTCAAAAAAATTAAGTTTTAAATTATACAAATTAATTTAGAATAACTTGAAAAAAATTTAAAATTTTTAATATTTTATATGAAAAGGTTTTGAAATAATATATATGAATAATAGTTTTTTTAAAAATAAAGCATGAATTATAGTATAGCTAATAAACAATTTAGGTTAATGCAAGCTATAATTAAATAAAAAATATAAAATGTAGTATATTTATTCCACATTAAAATTTTTTAAAATAACCTATGTAGTTGTAAGCTCTATATATAGTTACTCTACATTGAAAGACATATAAAAATAAACTATAAAAAATAAATGTAAAGTGTAATAAGACATATTTACCCCGCAAGGTCACTCGGGTTTAATCATGTCTATTGCAAACCCGGACTTTTGTGATTTGAAATTTAATCAAGATCCTGAATCACATGGATCCTGGGTAAACATGCCGGGTAGAGCCAAGTTTTATAAATATGTATAGAATGATGCCTAGGAATCTTATAGAAAGCACTTCCCACTGAAATTATGAGTGAGATGGGTCATATTTTCCCCAAGAAAATCCGCATAAAAACACCAGGATTTTTTTTTCCCCCTCTGTTTTCATTAGATTAAAGAATCACACTTCTTGTTTTTCAAGTTGCAACACCATCATTTCACTGAATGCAAATGGCAACTACAACAGCAGAATCTGTTCTACTCTAAAAGGAATCACTTAAAAAATTATGACTTTAATCAAAAGTTGAAGGAGCAATTGATTTTTTGTTTGCATAGAATTTGTTGGGTCCAATTCTGCTTACTTCACCTTCTTTTTTGTTAGTTTACGAATGTTTACTTCGTGCTCGTATTTAGGCACCCTGCGACCTGGAATGAAGAGGGGACGATGCTGAATTGGTTGTTGGCCACGGCGATGGGGTTTAGAATGTGAGGAAGCGAAAGTGCTTTTGGTCGCCTTTGGTTTTTCCTTCATTGCCTCTATCTGTTCCAACACCTCTACAACTTCTTTCATGGAAGGGCGGTTTCTAGGATCTGCTTTCAGGCACTTTAAAGTAAGTTGCGCTGCTTGTACCATCGCCTTGGACGAATATTGGCCCTCAATTCTTGAATCCATAATGGTGGTTTTGAGCTTCTTTTTGTGTGAGAGCAATGGCTTCAGCCATTCAACCAAATTTTGCTGACCAGTTGGTCGCTTCCTATCGAGCGCCCTTTGGCCTGACAGCATTTCAAGTAGCACGACACCAAAACCATACACATCACTTTTTACATACAAATGACCTGTTTATCATGAAGTTTCACATTAGATGATTTATTAATATGCCAAGAGTTACGTATACATGTTCATCGCCTAAACTATTACTTTAACAGCCTGTTTCAGTAGCATTTCAGATGTCCTTGAAGGCACACGTACCTGTTGCAATGTACTCAGGAGCAGCATAACCATAGGTTCCCATGACCCTGGTTGTCACATGTGACTCTCCACCAGAAGGCCCCGACTTCGCCAGGCCAAAATCTGATATTTTGGCATTGTATTTCTGTACAATGCAGTTGAGATGAAAAGGGTTGAATATTAGTAATGATAAATGATGGTTCATAAATCCTACATTCTAAAAAACAAGCCGTTTATCTGTTTAGTGTTTCAAGAAGCAGGGGACGTAGTCAGGGCCTTGGCCCCAAAGCTCCATCAGCTCTCCGATGATATTATTGTACCTTGCATGCATGCCTATTTTTAAGTTTTCAATGAGATGACCCTCCCAAAACCTATTAATGCCTTCTTGCAACACATGCTACAATATCATATCTCCATTGACAATTCATAGCTCCACCATAACTTCTAGACATATGAAGAGAGTCTAGTTGTCTTTCTTAGAGAAACCAGCCAGAGTTTTGCTAGTGATCTTATTAACACATCAAAATTAAAGCAACCGACTAGAGGGATAGATTTGGATCTCCAGCTCTCCCCTGTGTAATCAAACGCAACTTAACAAAGTGTTCTTGGTATAACATCGGCGTCATGCCCTCTGAACTATTTTGCATCATCTTCAAAGTTTTATAATTAATTAAATTTAGCATAAGGCTCCATTTACTAGCTGTAGAAAATCATAATGAGGGGAAAGAAAAGGAAAAGTACAGAAGCTTATGTTCACAAAATGACATTCCTTTCCGCTGCAAAAGAACTAATCTGATATTGCATTGTCAAGCACATTTTAGCAATGTGCACATATGTTAGTCTAAAAATTAATCTAAGGAAACTTAGAATCACAAAGGGCAATTCACATCCACCACCATATTTCTTACTGGTTTTCAATTTATTTGTTCTTTCAGCAACAAATTATAGGGAGTATCATAAGAACATTAAGCCTAAAATATAAAATACATAAATCATAATAAATAAACTAACCCCATCAAGCAGGATATTAGAGGCCTTGAAATCTCTATAAATGACTTTCTTCTCTGAGGTATGTAAAAAAGCTAGACCTCGAGCTGCTCCAGTGGCTATCTTTAGCCGTATATCCCAAGAGAGGGGTTCAATATTAGGATTCCCTGCACAAACAACCAAACCAATTCATCTAGAAATTAGCTAATTCCTTACACTTTTTTCTTCTTCATATTCCTCTTTCTGTTTTTCAGCAACTCTTACTTCTAAACAGATGGTTCTCCAAGCTTCCCTTCGGCATAAATTCATACACGAGGAGTAGCTCTTTATCGTCCAAACAAAAGCCCAATAACTTAACCAAGTTGGGATGCGATAGCCTTCCTAGAAAGTTCACCTCTGACTGCATACCCAATGAAAAATGGAAAATATGTATAGCATCAACAATAGGGGATACATTTCAATAAACACCATGCCAAAATGTGGCCAATGAAGCATTGGTCTGTGGCTAAGAACTAGAGGTAAACCCACACCCTCAATGCAAGGAGGTGTATTTCCTGGTATTTTGATCTAAAGTTAGCTCGTAATTGTAATGATTGGACAGCAATTGTTACCTTATGACAAGGGCATCTTCTAACAACTATCATACCATTGAAATTCTATTCGATAGCATACACAAAGTCATGCTAGGTGGGACCCGTTATAGAAAAATATTTAAAAACCATAGCTGCTTTCCCCTTCCCCGTCCATTGACGGATTGGTCACAAACTCAACAAAAACAAGAAACTTGATAACGGAATGGCTATTAAATGTCCAAACATAACTTTCTTGAATATTAAGACAGTTGAAATTTAGAATTGAAAATACCTGCCACTCTTCAAATCCTTGCATACTTCCTGAGTTCAATTTCTTTATAGCAACCACCATGCCACTGCCGGAATTAGAGGGCGCATAAGTCTTCTGATCAATCCAACCTTTATAGACTTTACCAAAACCTCCCTCACCCAATAAAGTATCTGATTTAAAATTCTTTGTTGCCCTCTTCAAATCTGCAAAAGTGAACTCCTTCAAATTTGATGATTCCAATATTTGCCCATCTGCACTATTTATCACTTCATTTCCTTCATCATGACTCGCTGCCTCTGAGAATTGACTCCTGCAAACAATACCACTACTAGTGGCTGAGACATCTATGGTGGTGCTGCTGTAAGTACTATTCGATGTCCCTGTATATTGCATCCGAAAAATGGGAAAAGATCATTAGACGATCAGTTAAAAAGGAAAAACAAGAAGCAACACATAACATATGAACTCTTAAGATATCCACAAACAAGGTAAAGCAAGAAGGATACCTGGGGTGGAAGGATTGTTTTTGGCTATGGAGCTAGGACTAGGATCATAAAAGAAAGATCTTAGGCAGCTACCCATGTTGCCCGTTCAGTAACTCCTCAATGCTAAGTAATCTTCAGACCACTTTAGCAAGATGGCAGCAGCACTCTTCATGTTTATGTAGATTTGAAATTTTGTGGCAGAAACCAAGAAAGAGCCAAGAAAGAAGAGGGAGAGAAATTAAGAATGATTTTTTTTTCTTTTATTGGTGAATAGAGACGAGGCAATTACCATGTCTTCACTTTGCTGACTGTCTCTTGAGTTGTCTTGCTTGGCCAAACACTTCGTTATTTTTGTCACGAGGACATTAAATCATGGAGACGATTTATTTTGTTCCTTAAAAAAAAAAAAAAAAAAAAAAAAAAAAAAAAAAAAAAAAACCCTGAAACCAAGTATTTTTTTTTTCTAAAATTGTATTTTTAAACATTTTATAATTTTAAAATTTAACCTCAGGTTAGATCATAGGTCTTAATTAACTTAGTTTCCACCATTAAATTTAAAAAATATAAAATATAAAAGCAAAATTCATTAAAAAAATGAGAAATATAAGCAAGAGAAAAGGAGAGGATATTATTTAAATTATTTAATAACCTATAACAATTGAAAAATAAATAAATTAGAGTAAATTATTTTTTTATGAATTGAATAAAATTAAACAATTAAAGAGTTATATATATTAAAAAGCATAAGATGAAAATGTTTTTTACCGAATGAGTGTTTTTTTTTAATATTATGAAAAATAATGAATACTATTATTGAAAAATTAATGCAATAATTAAAATATACATAATATAGTGAAATAAAAATACATTTTGTTTAAAAAAATCAAATTTAATGATAAAGACTTGGGGATTAAATGATAATAAAAAATGTGAATCTATGATGAATTTATTATCTTGCATTTCATCTATCTTAGATTTTAGTTTTCAGTTTATACAAATATTTTATTTGTGATATAATGCAAGAGATTTTGAACTATGAATTATGAATATTATGTAATTAAACCATGTGAATATTGAACAAATATATTTATAAATCAGATAAATAAGTAAAAGCCTATAAAAATATTTAGTCACAACAAATTTTGTAGGTTCTTGAAATGAGGTAGCTATAAGCCGCCAGATCGGGAAGGTCTTCGAAGCAGAAATAGAAGATTTTGTTTTATTTTTCAATTTTTGTATTTCTTTGATTATTTAAGGTTGGTTTTGAACCTATTTTAACGTATTTAGTACTTTGTTCATAGAGGGAGATTTTGGAAAAATAATTATTTAAACAATAATAAAACGGTTTGGGTTCTTGTTTGAACTCTTTCGTGATTTCTTTTTTGTCTTCTTTTATTATATTCCTAATATAATTAGTTTTAGTTGCATCAACATATGATTGGTTTAATTATTATTTATTTTACTATTAAATATATTTGAAAATATGATTAAATGATTGATTAAATTATAATTTAATTATACTATTTTTTAGCAATTATCGTTTTTACAATGATTACAAGAAGATAAAAAGATTTTTGCATGATTTTGACAAGAACATAAATTAATATTTTAAATTTGTTTTAAAAAGTTAATCTTTACTATAAACTAAAATGAAACTAATAATTTTTATTTATTGTTTTAAATATTACAAGTTTGATGGTAATTTATATTAAGAATAAAATAGAATTTTGTGCATTTTATTATATCTTATTTATATTTAAAATGTGATTTATAGATCAATAAGAGGCAAATCTTAGGTCACATATTGAAAATTCGAGTCAAAATAATTTAAAATAATAATTAAAATGATATTATTTTGATCAAATTTTAAAAAAATAATCAATAAATTTATGACTGAGTTTTGTTAAAATCATTCAAATGATCAAATCAACTTGAGTTCTTAAAATAAATTAGATAAATTTTTTTATATTTTTATTTTTTTTCAACCTAAATTAAGATGTTCATTTTATTTTGTTGAACCACCAAACACAACTTCATCTTTATCTTTTATTCTATCTAGTTTTTTTTTTTAATCTAAACACATAAGCAAAGAAGAATAAAACAATACTTTAACATCATGGCACGCAATGGCTAAACTTAAAATAAAAATTTTTATTTAAATTTTATTTTTTTAGTGAGATGAAATAATATAAAATCCAATAGTTTGGCTCAATATGAATTAAAATATAAAATGACACCTCATCATTGTAGCATCCTCCGTATGGGGATTATCAATTGATTAATTATTGCTAATATGAAACAAAAGTGTAATGATGAGCACAATAGTGCAAACTTTATGGTTAAAAATTTCAAGGTATTTGAATTATTCATTAAAGTGTTGTTACATGTTATTCAACCAAATGATATAGTTTAGAATGAAAATGTTAAGCCAAGTTGTGATGGATGGGCTCCATATATTAAGATTCACATAATCTTCTGAAAAGAAGATTTCTTTAATCTTTTTGAAGAGAAAATTTCTCAAGGGATATGTTTATGTTCTTAAGAGATTAGGTGTTTTATGGAGAAAGTGAAGAATGGACGTTGATTGAAGAATTAGTAGAAGTTACAACCTAAAATTTAGAACGTTGTTCATTTAAAATAAATTTATTGGCTAACATATTATACATTTAAAACTATTATTAACATTTTCATCAAACAATACTTATTTAGCCATGTAATTAATGGTTGATTCCTTTGATTAATTTCAATACTAATACAATGGAGAAATATTTATTATTTATCCTAGAAATTAACATTCACATGTCAGCCTAATAAGAATAATAATTGTTCATAACTAAACAAGAAATTTTGGAATAGATCAGAAATAATAGAGTCAACTAAGCTTAAAAATTAACATTCACATGTCAGCCTAATAAAAATAATAATTGTTCACAGAGTCAACTAAGCTTTAAAAATCTAAATAGATCAAAAGATTAGGACTCGTGATCAACTAGAAAAAAATAATCAATTATAAAGTTTCAATTCTCAAAATCAATTTAAAGAAATTATAAAGTTTCAATTCTCAAAATCAACCAAAAAATCCAGTCTTACTCACAATAAAAGTCCTCACAAATATTAAACTAATGAAAGTTGCAATTTAGATACAAGAAAAAGTTTATATTATATTAGAATTTAATTTGCAAGCTTCTTATATAAAACTCAAACAAGATATCAATATAAATAGGTGCATCAAGCTACTAGGAAACATGCTTGGTTCCATATATGCAAAGCTGTTTATGTAATGTATTCAAAAAGGAATCCATTCAATTAGACATACTAAAAGATATTTTTGAGTTTAAAATCAATCTTAAATGAGAGTTAAGACTAGATGACAAGAAGATAGTGTTCAATTTTATTTTATTTTGAATTCAATTAGACATACTAAAAGATATTTTGAGTTCAAAATCAATCTTAAATGAGAGTTGAGACCAGATGGCAAGAAGATAGTGTTCAATTTTTTTTTTCAAACACTTATTTTTTAATTTATTTTTATCTAAAAACATTTTAAGAACCATAATAAACTTATTTATAACTCAAACATTATCTAGTTACTATAAAAATTAAAAAGATAAATGAATATTTTTTTTTTTTTTGTAGATACCCATTTGTTTTGTTTTTTTTTATCATAATTAAAGGAAACTTCACATCTATTAAACTCCTACGATAAAGACAAGATCATTGTTCATTCTTTTGGTGGTCAAAACATGATCATCTAGTTATTTTCTTTCTCCTTAATATTTTCTGACTTTTTTTTTTCAAACTCAATGACAAAAATATAAAAAGAAAATAAAGTTTAAAATGAAAGTATAAAATCCTAAAATGTTAGGGACCAAACAATATATAAAATCAAACTTAAAGGACTAAAATTAAAACATCGACCCCTTTTCAACTTTGGGGTCATTTTTTTTTTCTTTTTGATATTTGCCTTTTGAATTTCTTTTTTAACTCAGCCTAAGATTTTATATGTAATATAACAATGAAATATTCCTCGACACTCCATATATGTGAAGCATGCAAAGATAACAATAAATAAAAACTCTTGGCATATAAAATTATGCTAATATAACTTGAAATTATGATATTACAAAGAAATAAAATAGGAAGACCAAAACAAATTACAGTTTTCATATGAACAGTGCAATGTTCCTGAATCTATGTGCATAGTGAACGAAAATGTAACTTTGGACCTAGTAATGTTTACATGATATTTCTTTTTAAAGAAAAAAAACAACATTGTAATATTAGCACCATCTTCACAAATATATCAAGTTTCAGATATAGTCAGCCCCCCAAGCATTTCCTTTTCAATGGAACTTCCATTCCTTAAATGGACATCTCTAAGACCTTACAAATATTGATGGAAATTAGAGTGTTCTGATGAAATCGTGTTTAGTCTGTCGTTTGATATTGTTCTCCGTTTCTTTTCTATTCATGAGCAGAAGTACATAATAAAAAGTCATTGCAGTGAAAATGTTCAAGACTTGGTTTCACCAATGCATGGAATCTGTATAATTCCACGAGGACATTCTAATGGTGGAAGAGAAAAACATGATGCATGAAGTTCAAAGGGTGAAGAAAACCCTGAGGATATGTGCCTGCAAAGAAATTCAATGCCTATAAAAACCGAAACCATACAATGGAACAAGAAGTTGACCTTGTATATTGGTGGCTGCCCTGCCATGCGCAGTGCAAGTAGTAGACTCCTAAAAGGGTCGACAAAAACACCAGACAGATGCCGAGAATTCAGGCATGAAACCGTTTAAAGTGATGGGGTTTTTTTGTAATAAAATGAAGAGGCAGAAGAAAATCCAAAAAACGAAAACCTGCTATGAAGAGGCAGAAGAAAATCCAAAAAACAAACAAAACGAAAACCTTATTTTTGAGGATATTTTGACCAATTTCCAATCCAGTTCCTGTTATGCCAACATGAAGTGCATGGGGGCGAATTCAGTAAACTGATGACCCAGAAAACTATTTGGCTCCAATAACCAGAAAAGATGCCCTGAATGTACTGGCAGTACAACACAAAATCACAAAGTTGTTGAAGGTAAATCATTAGCATTAGAAAGCAAAACTGTACATATTGGGCTTTGAGAGTTCTTTCTGTAATTTATTTTTTTTATCAGGACTGGGGAAGATTTATAGACCCTGGTTTCCAAGAGCTCTGGCTCTGTGCCTTCTTTTGAAAACATCTTGCCTGAATCTTTTGGTCTCATTTTGTATTTCCATGAATGGCTTCTTCTCTATAGTTTCCTTTTCCCTCTCCAGCATCCTTCGCCTCTTGGCCACTGCCATAGTTGTATCCTTGTTATCTTGTCTATGCCTTTCTGCCTCTTCCTACACAAAATTCTTTATCAAAAACCATGTATATAGAGAAGCAAGCATGAAACTGATTGCAATCTCACATTACTTACAAAGATACATAATCTTTCAGCAACATCTATCGGTTGCAGATGTGATGTAGTAGCTCATTCAGTCACTGTGATTTTCTATGCTATATGATATTCTGACAATCCTAAATGATGTTATTTAAATGTGGTGCAGTGGAATAAAATATTCTGAAACAAGGAATAGAGAGGTAACCTGGAGACTACGAATGAGACTGTCAAGGGATTTGATCTTCCTATGAGGCCAGCGGGGGATGCCTAATTCCCTGCACTTTCTCTTCAGTACTGTGAGACCAACTTTTAAATTTCTTGAAGCTTCCACAATTGGTAGACCAAAGCATTTAACGACATCTTCTAAAGCAATTCTAGCAATGTCTTCACTAGCTGCTCTTTTTTTCTTCTTTTCCATAACACCTGCAGTTTTCTGGTTAGTGAGCCATGGTGATGAATTACAGGAATCCTCAGAAGTCAAGAAGAAATAAAAATATTCTTATATAGCCAATGACTAGCAAGTTCTGTGTGCAATTTGTTGGACTGAAGCATCAATGTTTCAGCAAAATGACTTTGTTATCAAATTAAAACTAGTATTTTTCTTTGTTGCATCTCAGGTCAGGACTCAGGAAAGGCAGTTGCTTCAAGAAGTAATCAGTCTCAGAATGTTAATATACAAAAGGATTCAAGAATATCTTCTTTTTTTCCTAATTCCATAAAGAGGAAGCTCAAATAAAACCTGCTGCGCACAGTTCAATTTGTTCGCTTTTTGATAATTCAGATGGAGAAACTGAATAAGGAAGGCAATTAAGATCCTGGTCTAATGCAGGCAGACTTTTCTTTGACTGATGGCAATTATCTCTGTCCACTTCACATATTTCTTTGGATGAAAACCTTGATGGCTCTTCATTGTCAGTTTTGCTGCTCAACTTCAAAATGAAATGGATATCTTTGGCCAGTGTTGGAATTGACTTCAGCTTGGGGTTTCTGAACATTAAAAATTATAAAGCAACAGAAAAAGGAGGAGTTAGGAAGATGTCAGATTATATTGAAAGAGTAATTACCGCATGTTGGTAATAGAGTCTGCACAAATTACCTTCAAAAATCAAAGACGAGGAATGGGATCATCTATCTAGCTCTCCAAAGTATCCTCAAACTTAGGGATTTGGAGATGTATAGATATCCATTTAGATTTTTTTTATAATAGATTTATTTAGATTTTAGATACATCTAAAGCGCGATACTTTCATCTGAAACCAAACTGAGACACAATTTATTCTACTTCCATGGGGCATCTAGAGTCTAGATATGCATGAGCAATCAAAGAACCATTAATTTTCCATCACTAAGCAGGGAGTATGAATCTATATAGACATCATGAGAATTCTATTCAAGCTTGAAAATACACGAATAGATGGCAAGTATGACTCATCAATAAGAATAATAGTCTGGCATAAAAACATCTTTACTCGGAAAAGTTCTTGAAATTTGAGCACCCTTAATTACTGCTACAAGGCAAGTAATTTCGCATCAACTGCTGCATGCTGCATTTTTAAAGAAAAAAAAGAAACCTGCAGAATATACAATATCTTACCGAAAGATGATTAGTTCTAGGGGTTACATCAAGTGGAGAGTCATTCCTATGCTTACTTCCCTTGCCAAGCTGGAAAGAGGCTTCTAAGGCAGGTGGGTGAGTGTAGTTTCATGTGAGCTAAAAGCAAAATAAAGTTCGTTGGATAATTCAACAAGAAACGGCAGCAACTGTTAGAGGTTGAGCATATAATTTTATTCTGCTGCTTCATTTAGCCACTGAACCCAACATATCCATGATGCTATCTGGGAAAACCCAAATCCTACCTTTTTCAACAACAACTATGATGAAAGCACTTCTGCAACAGTAATATTAACCCAATCAAGTTAGCAACTTTCAGTCCTTCTAAATTGTACAGAAAGTTCATGCATTCCAAGATTAATGATTCACCACACTTACATAGATGACAAGACATGAACTCCCTAGCAGTCACAGGGGAAACTCTACTAGTAACATATAAATGCTCAGGTCAAGAGATGCAAATACGGATCTAATAAAAAATCTGGAGTTTAGGGGGATAGAATTGGACTAATAAATAACAAGATAAAAGGAATGGGAAAAGGACTGTACCTGGAAACTGAGAGTAGAAAAGAACTGTGGCTCAAATGAGGAGGATTATTGACATGAAATGCAAATATGCAACGCCACAAACCAATCACTTGCCCTTCAAAGAGCTCCAAGACCTGAAATCTCCTCAATCTAAGAATTGGGTTTGCTTTCATTTCAACATATGGACCATCCACAGAGAAAACAAACTCCCTCTCAACTTCCATTTCCTTCCCATCCTTCAATCTGTAAACATGCAAGCTTCTTACCAACTCTGCAAAACCACACAACATACCAATATGAACCAAAAACCAACCCATTACGGGAATGGTAACTCTATCAAAAAAAAATCAAAAATAACAGAGATGCAAGCTGAAATCTCTGCAAAGTACATGAAACAACAAAAAAATATATATTAAAAAAAAACCTTTACAAGTAAAAACCAACCCCATTTTGGAATTCTATCTAAAACTCACTAATATCATATGCAAGCTCCTAACAACAAGTAAACACCAAAAAGAAGCAACCTTTTGAAATAAAAATCTAAAAAACACATCTAAATATCAACAAAAACTGCAATTACATGCAATGGAATAGAAAGAGGGATTGAGTGAGAGTACCTTTATTGATATTGTTCTCAAAGACTAATAGAGCTATCAAAGAAGAGGCCATGAAGAAGAAGAAGAAGAAGAGGTCATGCTTTGGAGGTGAGAAACAGAGGTAACTAGTAAACAGAAATACAGTGGGCACTGGGCAGATATTAGTGAATTGAATGGGGCAGCAGAATCAAGGTTTGTTTAGAATATTTTGCATGATTCTTTTTTCAGTACTTTGGCCTTCTCTTTTTCACTCCCTGTTTTTGTAAATTTTCATGTTATTTTAGCAGTGTCTCCCACACTTCTGCTCTGCCAGGGCATAATTTCTTGGATGCTGGCTGGCTTTATCCACTACCAAAATCCAAACAATTTTTTGAATATGTAATTGAAGGTCTTTATAATAACTGAGCTTAGCAAATCCAATGGTTTAGTTAAGCTGGGGAAGAGATTTGATGAAAATTACTTCATGATAATTTTATTTTTATTTTGGACAAAAATCTAAGGTTGTGTCATTAAAATATATTTTTATGAAACTCCATTTAATAATTATTAAATTGAGTTTGAAGAATAATCAAATATCAAAAAGTTATAAATTAAATTATTTTCATTTTATATGGTAACTTTTTAAGTATTCATATTAAATCATATCATAAAGATTGAATGATAATATTAAATGAACATTAATCGGTGCTTTATCAACCATTTAAACGGATGATAAAAATAGTTTTTTGAGACAATAAGAAAAGTATAATATAAATTTAAATTGTAAAATTATAAGTATTTTTTAACAAATTGTATATTAATAATTTCAGTCAAATAATAAATAACAATATAATACAATTAAAACAAAAATAAAATAAATAATAGAAAAATTCAAGCACTTTTAACTAATTATATATTGATAATTTCTAGTAAATAATATTATAACATAATTAAAATTAAAATAAAATAAATAATAGAAAAATTCAAGCACCTTAAAATAAAAAATTATTGATAATTTCTAGTAAATAATATTATAACATAATTAAAATTAAAATAAAATAAATAATAGAAAAATTCAAGCACCTTAAAATAAAAAAACAATGAATTGAATACATTTAGTTAATTTTCGTCTTCATAAAACCAAATAAAGTATTTCATTGAGTAGTTTTTCTTCAAGAAACTATATAAAGTATTTTGAGTCATTTATATACTAATGAAAACTAAGTTTATTCTCTGAAAAATATTAAAAAGTATTTTCAGCAGTGCATTCAAATAAAATTATAATTTAAAATGTTACAAAAAGTCCAGTAAACATAAGATTTATAATATAAATAAATAAATAAATAAAGTCATTAAAAGGGATATTAGTTCGTTGGGGAAAGCTTTTCTTGGTGGGAGTAAGAATCCTAGGTTTTAACCTTTTTGTCTGGTGTCACTAAAATCCATGAAAACCAACCTCTTCCATTTGGACTCTTCATCTACGCAATTTGACACTAATCTCCATGACTACTCCACAAAATTACACATTACCCCTGTAAAATTACATTCTCGAAATGCCCTCGCTCAATCCCCATAAATACCCACATCATGTGGAAATACTGGAATATCTACAGTAATCATCAAGGGTAATGTGGTAAGAGCACAGGCATTTACGGCTCATGAAAACCTCGCCAAACGTACCTTCGATGCATGCTGGAAAAGTGGCAAAAGAAGTTCAAGGGAGAAGTATTGTAGACCTTGGAATGATTCAGAATTAACGAAAATGCCATTAGACTGCCTCGGTTGAGGAGCTTGGACCGCTGGAACCGTTGGTCTTTCATGAGATTTTGGAAGTTCTCATGATCTTGTCTTGTAGCAAAAAGCTTTGACTCGAACAGAGTCAGGCTTGGAAGTGTCCAGGCCCCATTAAAACACTTGAGCAGAGCTTATTAAATATTATGGAGCTCTGCCTAGTCCAAGAAACAAAACAGAACCAGCATGCCGAAGCTACATTCCAGCACTCTTCGCCCTTTTTTACCCATGCATGATCATGGTGTTATCAGACAAGTGGTGTCTTCTCCGTTGTTCTTAAAAACATTTAAGAACTCCATTTTGATGTTGAATCGGATGATTCACCAGCTCAACGAATTGAGGGGTGATGGGATCCGACCATGAAAATGACTTGATGCTGAAGATATCCATCCGACCATGACTTGTCGTTGAACTGAATGTCTACAACATCTGGTTCAACAACAAATGATGTCTTCTGAATGCCTTCGAAAACAGGCTTAGGCTGACGAGGTGTATTCGATCAATACTGGGCGTTGAACTTTTGAGATCGAGCCATATGCCAAGACTCGATTCTTTCGCAAAGCCATTTGTCAATGGATTAAAGAACAAAGATAATGCACGAGGAAAATTAAATGATTATTGAAAATAAAGAGTTTTTAACTTCTTACAATCAAAGTCTTGTCATCAAGTGCTGCATCCGAAAATGATCTCGAGCTCTGATCAGCACTTCTCATGCAATGCAACAAAATGGAGGCTTTGCTTTTCCAAACATTTTTAATGCAATCATCCCTTGTGTTTCTGAATTCGCATTCAAGTTCAGGAAATCATAACGTGTCTAGTAGGCCACCTGATGCTACCGCATATCCAACACTCAGTGCAGAAAATTGCTGCAGGATGATTGGAAGCAGCATCAGAATTTGACTGGTGGAGTTATCTCTGAGGGAATTCCTTCATCTGAGCCAAGCATAGAACTCTCAGTCAACAGAGTATAAAATGAAAACTTACTGTCACAAGCAAATGATATCTGATGCGTAAGCAAAAGAGATCAAGACATAACACATACAGCTTGATGAAGCAACAGGATGCACTTTGAAAACTTGGATTCCATTTTCCTCTTGCAAAATGTTGAACGGTGCATATGAGGGGAAAAAGTCGGTGATGGGAGAACATTAAGGTGACAGCATGTAGAAATTAAGAGTTTTGGAATGATGGATTGTGAAGCATTATGATAGAGAAACTAAAGATGAAATACCTTCACAGCTTCGTCTAGAATATTTTTGTATTGCAGTACAGACTTTCATTAGGCATGGAAGCCAAACTAATCCCCTGGCAAGCTTCATCACCTAACCAAGCAAAATCCAGCATATTTAACAATGACACGTGGCAAGAGTTTGGGATAAAAGGTTTTACTCCCTTGAAGACGAGTTTGGGATAAAAGGTTTTACTCCCTTCATCACCTAACCAAGCAAAATCCATCATATTTAACTATGATATAGTGATAAGAGTTTGGAATTAAGAAATAGCTTCATCACCTAACCAAGCAAAATCCATTATATTTAACTATGATGTAGTGGTAAGAGTTTGTAATGAAGAAGTTATTTTTTAAAATTTTAGGCTTGAACCCTAAGATTACTAATATTGATGATCATTGGAAGATTGACTAGTCCTTAACTTTAAAACTCATAAGAAATAGTCAAATTATATGCAAGCTAGTTCAAACACTCCACATGAATAAACAAAAAATCCAATATATTTAAGTAATTATATTAATGTCATAAACTATTTTATGTAAATAAACACCCTACCCCATATATGAATAAAGTAAACTTAACTAATATAATGGTCATGAGTTTGAGTTATTTTAGAGTTACTGGAGTTTTACATGATTGCTAATTTTAATATCCATAGTATTAGTTAAAATATATATAAATTGGCTTAGACAGATCCATAGTATTAGTTAAAATATATATAAACTGGCTTAGACACCTAAATTATTATTAATAATAATAATAAAAGTAAACTTAGCTAAACCAGCTAACACATAAGATAAAAATTAACCAGTCAGAAATAGTTAGTCGTGTCTGATCTTTTTAACTAAGTTGCCAGAAAAATATGCAACCATATGAACAAGAGATAAACGGACGAGATGAGAAGCACACCATAGTGATCTCCTATATATACAGACCGCTCTCTCCAAAGTACAGTAGGTTTTTCTTCAATATTCTCATGTTGAACGTACGGTGGAACTGCTTTCAGAAATAAAAGAATTAGGAATTGTGAGAAGGGCATTCATGGCTGCATTTAGCAACCTCTTTCCTTGATTGGCATCATCACACAAAGCTGAAAAGATATAGCACAAACCTCAAACAAAATTAGAGAATTATCAACTCAAGTATCCCAAATTTTTTAAAAAAGCTTGGGATTGTGCACCATGGAAAGTTAGCAGACAATAAATCACAAGCTCCATCAGCATAACCTTTGAAATTCAGTTGACATGGGGTTTTTTTATTGACACGAGGAGCCATAAACGATAAATTTTTCCTCAACATAACTTTTCATCCAAGCAGACTGCTCTAAGGACCTCATAGGATAAACAACAATGGAGTCACAAAAGCTTCAAAAAAACACAAACAATTTGAATTTATAACTCCTAGCTACATTCCAGTTTCTCACAGTTAACATATGTGTTTTTAAGTACGTGAATTATTTTGAACTCGTTTCCAAATAGTCCACGAAAATTCTATGAATTGGGTAAGGCCTAGGTCTCCCTTTTATGCTTTCAGGGTGATCTTGCATGCATAATATGAGTTACAGATGCTATCAAATGCACAGTCATCAAAAGATGTTCGACAGTAAAATTAGAAAGTCAAAGTGTAAACAAAAAGATGATATTACATCTCTTCTCCAATGTAAGGACTATGTAATGTTCGACAGTAAAATTAGAAAGTCAAAATGTAAACAAAAAGATGATATTACATCTTTTCTCCAATGTAAGGACTATGTACACCACATATCTTTACATTGATATGATATTGTTCACTTTGGGCCTAAACCCTCATGGATTTGCTCTTGGGCTATACCCAAAAGGTCTTATACCAATGAAGATATTTGTCCATCCTTATATACCTATGATTCTTCCCATTTCTAGCCAATGTTGGACTTTGGTCGCATACCCAACAGTCTATACCCAAAAGGTCTTATACCAATGAAGATATCTGTCCATCCTTATATACCCATGATTCTTCCCATTTCTAGCCAATATTGGACTTTGGTCGCATACCCAAGAATCCTCCCCTCAAACAAAAGACCACTGAGCCTTCCCTCAAATGATCATTCATCCGTCCACTCTCTACCAACGTGTTAGGGTTAAGACACGTCCATGAAGGGAGTACACCGCCTATCCAATAGAGTTGATCCATGGATTAACATCGTGATTTAATTAAGGCCCACCACCTTTGTTCGGCATTCCGAGAATTCATCCACCATGGCTAATTCTGGGGCATGGCTCTGATACCCTCATGGATTTGTTCTTGGGCTATACCCAAAAAGCCTCATACCAATTGAGATATTTGTCCATCCTTATATACCCATGATCCTCCCCATTTCTAGTCAATGTGAGACTTTGGTTGCATACCCAACATCCAAGAATAAGCCAAATTTACATGCTTGGAGAGCCTGGATAAGAAAAAAAGTTAGAATTGTATTTATACCAAGCAACTCCAACAAGGAAGAGAGAACAAGAACAAAACTATAAGCTGACATTACATCAAGGGGGATATACGACCAGCGGGTTTGATGTGTCTGGATTCAAGGAACTCCTTGCAATGCATATCCTCCTGGCCACCTTCCATTTAACATCTCTGATGCTCAAAAACTAATAAATTCCATGCAGAAGATCTGATTGAGAGGCTGGCGGTGATAGAAAAGTATAGGATGGATCCAAAACCAGCTTCTGGCTAAAGATATCCTAGCCAGAAGCCAATCTCACACCTCTGTAGCTTCCACTCATTTCTCAGTTTTGGAGTTTCCCACACAGCTGTAAAGTTCTATACCTACTGAAAAAGTATGAAATACAATATAATGCTTTTGCACCTCATAAATGGCTAGACTCGTTAATGTAATCCATGTTGTAAGCAAATCATATGCATATTTCAGCACCTTCTCCATAAGCAAGGCTGTAAGTGTCGCCGACAAAACCTGTATGATAGAACTTTCCAATTCGGACGAGCATATTAGCTGTGATAACTATGTCCTAATTATAAGAAACTTCCCATATCTTTTTATAACAAAATGGAATGAGTGCTACTCACTTCATTCCATCTCTTCTTCCTCTAATACATAAACTTTCCCCACTAATCCTAGCTAGCTAACTAGCTTTCTTTTATTAGCATTTAACACATTACCAGTGATAGGGCCTAACTTCGACCTACTCGAGCCTGGTGTATATAAAGATTCAAAAGTTCACAAACAAATTTGAACATAATTCCATAAAGTTAAAAATCAGATTTGGAATAGAAAATGTGACATGATAATTAACTTGAATCAAGTAACCAATAATATTAAAACACAAACCTTTGCCTAATAATTAAATGAATCATAAATGAAAAGTAACAGAAAAATATCATAAAAATAATTATTCTTTAAAAAGTCAATTTTAATTCTTTTAACAACTATAAGTATAAGTTTTCCTCTCACATAAAAATATAAATATTATTTTGAAATCAAAATTTGTGTGTGAGAGTTTATTCTTATTCTAGATTTTTATAGAACAACTCTTGTTAAAGAATTAACTAAGTTTTGTGACTTCTTCTGTACCTCTTGTTCATATCTCTTTATAAGTATTGGGTGGAGATTCGATTTTTATAATCTTAGTGTTTCAGTATATGTTATTATTGTATCAAACTCAATCAAAAGCCTGAATTTAGCTTTCTTGAAAAATGATAAATTTAACTATAGATTTATGAATCTTTATATCTATGAGGTTCGCATCGGTTAGTATTAGAGTAACGCTCTAAAATCAATTTATATCTTTTTATCTTTTATTTTTTATTATTTCATCGTTGTCTTTATCTAGCACCTAGTTACAACAAGAGTAAAAAAAATAAAAATAAATTCCAAAATTAAGTTAATATATCTTCCAAAAATGAATAATATCCAAGTAAAGTGATGATTTGAAGTTATATTTTTTTTAGGAGAGAAAGGATGATATGATCCAAACTATACCAAATGATTTATTACATGTGTCTATTAGACCTATTACAATGTTAAGAGCTAGGAAAGTTAAAGAGGCTTTCAATTGGTTAATTTAAGATATTTTGGCCTCATTTTTTAAAAGATTTTGTGATTCAATTTATTTTCCAACTTGTATGTTGATTGGACTTATTTTTTTAATGTTTATTTTTATGCTAATAAGTATAATATTTAATCCAATCATTAGATTGAACTAAAACTTTACCAAAAAATTTTAGAGAATTTGTTTTATATTAGATTAAATTTTCAGGTGAATCGAATATCGAAAAGATTTTACGATAAAGTCCAAAATATACTATACGGGAATTACATTAGTTTTCTAATTTATTTAGGATTCTTGTTTATCTTTTATTTAGAATTTTATTATTATTTTTCTAGTAATTTTTAAGGTGTTTTTTTACCTAGTATAAGTAAAATTATTTAGCTTGTATTAGATTTTAAAAAATAAATAAATTATTTATTTAAAAATAAAACTTGTGAGATAATTTACTGTAACTCTTCCCGTAGGATTCCTATGAACTCCAATAAGGTACAGAAATGAAACTATATGCCGATCTTACATCGAGGGGGATAAACAACCAGAAAATTTGACATATCTGGCTTCAAGGAACTTCTTATGGTGCATATCCCTCTGGCCACCTTTCATTTAACCTCTCTAACGCTCAAAAAGTTAGAACTTTCATGCAGAACGTGGTGGAGAGGTTGACAGAGTGGTCAGTGTAAAGGATGGATCCAGAACCAGCTTCTTCTGGCTAAATATGACCTGATCAGAAGGCAATCGTACACCTTGTACCTCCCACTATCCTGAAAAATGAAATAAAAGCAAAGATAATTCATCTGAACCTCTTACAGCTTGGCTATATTCATTTGCTATCCATGTAACACATTATAAGCATATTTTAGCACCTTTTCCATATGCATCGCCATCACCGGCACTCGCAAAACCTGTATCACAGAAGTTTCTGGTGCAGGTGAGCGTATTGACTTGACAGAGTCGCAACTGTTTATGTCCACTTTATAAGAAGTTTATGGCCTGTTAGGTAAGCATTATTTGCAAATTTGTTAAGTTCCCACTAAACACGAGGAAAAAATAACACAAGCAGACGTCACCATTCTCATGAAAATCAAGCAACACTCAAGTATCTAAGCAGAATAAGATCAGACAGTGTCAATCCCATTTAGGAGCAATGTTATTTGGACAACACATGGACAGCAACAGATATGTTAGATTTTCAGTAGTCAATAGAGAACTAGAACCGAAAACGTCTTTTCCCCTGTATCAGCCTCTGTCCTATTCTTTCTGTGGGTTTCAATACTGGGAAGAAAAATAGTACAATCTAGTAGTTAAAGCATTATGTTTTTCAGATCTAGATATTATACCAGTCGCAGGTATAGCACTGTGAAACCCACCTAAATTTTAAACCACAGAATAACGGCTAAACCATAACATATAAACAAGAATTAACGTCCCAGCTGGTGACTGGTGTAGAGCCAAACAATCCATTCCATCTTTAGTCCTGAGCAAATCTCGACAAGCCTCCATGTCCTCTTGATCATAATCTGTTATTGCTATAGCATACGGAATAATCCTGCAGACAAGCAGAGATAAACAAAATCAAGTAAACTTCAGACCAATCGGGGGGGGGTGTGGGGGGACGCACAGAAATAATAATATTACTCTCCTCGACTGATACAGCAGGGTGACAGCAGTCTGTACGGTTTAATAGTTGGAGGCGATCACATTTTCGACAAGTAGTCAACAAACGGCCTCTCCAAATCCTCCTCTGAAATCTTCGCCTTCCCTTCCTCTCATCATTCTCATTCGCACTTCCATCCCCATCACCGGCTTGAAAAACCTCATCAACTGATTCTTTTCCATCAGAGTCAAACTCTTATCCTTAATTATGGCAGCTCTAGAATCAGGAACGTTCCATAACTTTCCATTTCCATCACCAACAAAACTGGCATCAACACTATTGAACTCCACATACTGACTTGCTTCTGATTTTAACATAAGATCAATTGATTTTTCTCACAAAATAATGTCCTCAGCCCACATTAATCCAAATTAAACTTGCGCGAGTTTTTTTTTTTTTTTTGGCAACAATTCGGGGCAAAAACATAAAACAAGACCCTATTTCCTATACAAATTCTCCCAACATAGGTTTTAACGCTGTAAATCTTGATTTTAGAGAGATGGGTTCTACAGGCAATTTCGCGTGTTCTTGTTGCGTTAGGATTTTAGTTTCACTTTGAAAGATGTTTGATTTTGTAGTCTTTTGTTTTGAAGGTTCTACAGGCAATTGCTCGCACAGTTTTCATTTCGAACATTTTAACCTTTTTACTAAAATTGTGGTTGCACCCCTCCTAACCCTTCCAATTTGTGGCTATCTAGTAGCGAAGGGACGAACAGGGTCCGAAATTCTATCAGTAGCTCACGGGCTTCGTATAAATTGGGATTCGGCAGCTAAAACAGCTATAGCTCAATTATGATTGGTACTCAGGAAGAGATTTCAAGTTCGAAACTTCTAAATAAAAAATGCTGTACAAAAATTAAATTTGGATGGATTTAATAGCATAGATTCGCACAAAAAAAGGAAGAGATTTCAAGTTCGAAACTTCTAACTAAAAAATGCTGTACAAAAATTTAATTTGGATGGATTTAATAGCATAGAAGAATGCACAAAAAAAAAGTAAAAGGAAAAGGAAAAGGAAATGCATACCTTCTTTCCGAGGAAAAACGAAGCAATACATTAATCCGTGCAATTTATGTGGAGGCTAATGCAAATCCCATAATTAGAATCCATAGGTATCATTTTCCATCAACAGTCATTTTTTTCACACAACATTATCCTCCATTCATGGGGCAAAGTCTAATGCTCGGTTCTATTACATATAAATCATGGCGCCAGGCTGTTGCCTTTCTTAGAGAAAGTAAATTCAATTCTTTTTTTTACTAAAATTGAAGTTATTCTTTTTTATATTTTAAATCATTTTCATGCGCTACTTTTAAAAAATTAAAATTAAAAATATTATTTTAATACATTTCAATAAAAAAAACTATGATAACTACATATTCCCAAAACAGGCTATTAAAGGCTATATTTTACCCTCGAGCGCGCTATTGATGCAAGCATGCAAGGCATTCATTCTAGACTACTAGAACCCGATGCTAAGCTTGCTGAAAGAACGACTGCCAAACAAAGACACTCACACAATGACGTTGATAACAAAAAAAGACACATACAAGGTCTAGCATGTGCAGGAAAGAAAATGCTATTAGGGAAAAGCAAGCTACAGCTATAAAAATTACTCATAACATCCTATTAATTACTTTTTTAGCTTATTTAAAAAAACTACAAGAAAAAAAAATTATACATTAAAATATTCTTATCTAGGTCATGATTTCATTCTCTCTCTTTTCTCTGTGTATCTCGAATAGGATATCTTTAGTGAACTCCCTGAGCACTACACATTGTATAAAATTTGTTGTATCCAAGAATAAATAAAACTGTGCTCCAAAAACTAATTAGTCTTCATAATCCTCCACTATTTCCATACAAACAATTAAATAACTGAACCAGAAAACTGGGAACAAATTTGGCCTATGGCAGAATGACACTAAACATGACATCTTCATAAGAAGCAAAATTTAGATCATTAAAAAGACAGTTATCTCGTATCTGAACATTATAAGCATATAACAATAACCACATTGAACTTTATTTGAGTCAGATGTGAACTAAACAGATGGCCAGAATACAAACAGTAAACCTAAGGGCGGCATAAAATCCTATGCCAGTTGGCTTCTTTTCACTGCCTTGATCTCGACTCTGCCCGTCTAGCTTCATCTTGTGTTGAAGGAAACAGCTCAACATACCTCGATCCAATTGTCATCTTGTCCTTGCTCATAGCTCTTTTGGCCTCCTCAGCAGAAATGAACTCTACATATGCCTCTCCAGTAGCTTTCCCATCTGGGCGGCATGCAATGTGTATCCTTTCATCAATGAGCTTAAAGTCTTTGAAGAACTCAACTATTTCAGCTTTTTTTGCAGAAAAGGGGAGACCCCGCATCTTCAAGATCTCTGTGTATTCCATTTGATCCTTATCACTGAACCTCTTTGCTCTAGATGGAGGAGGACTTCCATGGTAATCATTGTCATAGATTCCTTCATAATTCACCTCCGCAGCAACCGCGTTGTAATAATCCTGCCTCTTGCACCTAAAAACTTCCACATACCTCCGGCCCATGTTTTGTCGATCCCTCTGCAAAGCAAACTCAACCTGCATAGGTCCAGCAAAGACAACAAAAGCTTCTCCAGTGAACCGCCCACTCTTGTTGACCAGCAAGACATCCACAATATCCAATCCAGCAAAGAACTTGAGAATCTCAACATCTGAGCAGTTGAAAGGAAGCCCCCTCAGACGAACCACAGGAAAGGGTGGGGGCTGAAATCCACCACCGTATCCGTAAGGTTGAAAGCCACTCGCACCACTGCTCACTGCGAAGTAGGGATTTGATTCCATCATTCTTTGTCTCTTTGAGCCGACCTCGTACCCATCCGAAACCCCCCCGCTTCCCAACATTGCCCTTCAATTATCCAAACCCAAAAAGAAAAAAAGGAAAAATCCCCACTAAACCTGTTAATAAAACCAATCCCAACCCACACTTCCCTGACACCCAAATATTCCTAAAACTTTAACTCTTAAACAAAATGCACCGTATTTAACACCAGCCATCCTAAAAATAGAACTACACATAAACCCCAAATGCAAAAGCATATTTTATACTCACAAATTGCAGTAAAAACATTTAAACTAACTAATGCAACAGGCAACAAGAAGGGGTTAACAAACCAAAACAAAACAGTGACCAAACCCTTAAGGCTTAGTTCATATAAGACACTAACTCACAAAGACACTCTCATCTTTTTGGTCATATAAAACATAATAACTTAATTAGATAACAGTTTCAAAATAAACGCATTAAGTATCACCTTTTCAATACTATTCTCATCTCTTTAGCCAACCTTAATGCTTAAAACAAAATCTTTCTTCGAGAAACACAAACCCTTCAGTTCATTATCTTTCTTTCTTTACCTTGTATTGAGAAATTACAAAACCCTTATTAAAGACACCAATTCAATGCTTTAAAAGTTTTCCATAACTTATGTCCCAGTTCGGTTAATTATTATTAAACCTAAATTCAATGACAAAAAGCACATGCCAAAAATCAATGGTACCACACTTTAAATCTCGATTTTTCCTTCTTATTCCTAATATTCCACAATAATAAAACCACTATTGATACATGCCAAGCAACAAAAACACTAAACTTTCCAGAAATCAACACACACCATCAGCAAATTCCACAACACTGTTTTTTTATCCTTAATTACATATTCCAAATATCATAAAGACAAACAACAGAATCTATAAGCGAGCAAAAAAGCTTAACTTATACATACCCTCTGGATCCGTACATAGTTTCCGAGTCTCTGAAATCCTTACAGGTCTTGAAAATTTGAGTCTGTAGAATGAATTGACTTGTCCGTGCCAGAATTGAAAACCCCTAATTCGAGTTTTGCGAAAGAGAGGAGAAAAGAGAGAAATTAAAACCCTAGATAGGGTCAAAATAGTTATAGCCTTCAATGATCTGTTTAGAGTGTTTTTTTTTTTGGGCTTCGGCTATGGCTTTATTAAGTACCATGGTAAGTTTATGCATTTACTGAAATGCCCTTGGGATTTCCCCGGACAATAAAGTGGATTCCTAAGACTACGGCTATAGACTGTGGATTTGTGTATAAAAATATTTTTTAAAAAAATAAAAATTATTTTTTTATTTTAAATTATTTTTTTTAATTTATTCCATTGTTTAATATTTTAATATTAAAAATAAATTTTAAAAAAATATTATTTTAATTTATTTTTAAATAAAAATATTTTAAAAAATAATTATTACCACACCATTAAATAAGTTCTATACCATAATTGTCAAAAACAGTCCACTTTAAAAGATAAATTCAATAATTTGTTGAAATGAAAAATCCATGCTGGATTCGACACTAGATTGGTTAAGATATCAACCATTTTAATTTATTTATATAAGTCAGGTTTTCAACTCAATCTAATTCAAATTAGACAAATCAATTATAATAATTTCACCTTGTATAAAATTTTATTTGAGAATATGTAAAATATTTTTTAATTTATTTAGAGTTATGAATCTTTTTTTACCACTCAAATATCATTATTGCACTCGACATCGTAATATGCACCCTCTCTTCTTAAGTGTTTTAAGTTAAGAGAGGGCAAAAGTTCTAAAACATGTTTGAGATGCAAAAGAATCATCATTTAGTATTATATTTATTAGAAACCCTAGTTGGTTTTTTATAATTTTAGATAAGAAACTGGTTATGCTAAAAAAAAAATATTATCACTCTAAAACATTTTATTTGTGGTAAGCTGCATTATTACTTGTCTTATATTTCTAATGTTTTTAACGTATTTAAACATTGAATATCTATTTATATCAGTATATGAAATCTTACGGTTAAAGACTAATCTTAAAATAGAAAATTATTCAAGTAAAAAGGGTGGCTAAAGTCTATCTTATATGAAGTTTAGATTGTGTCTTCACTTCTAGTTATTTCCAAAACAATGGCCTATAATAGCTCATTTATTTTATAATAATCAGTGAATGAACACTCTTGAATGGGTTACTCAAGGCTTATGGCAAGTGTTGATCTTTCAAACATCATCAATGAATAAAATGGTGGGCCTATATAGGGTTATATTAACCTGACCTTACACTTTGTTCAAAATAATAGGATAATGACTTATGGTGGTTCATTTATTCTAGTGAAAAATTATTTGCAAAATCTTTTTATTGAATGATATTTATACATTCGTCCACTTGTACTCAAGCAACGATCATTATTGTTACATCTACCTAGAGGCAACATATGGAAGTACTTAAAGCAAATATCTTTATTGGACTAAAACATTATGTGATTTTAATATAATGATCAATAATTGTTTATTTATCCTAAAACATATTATTCTATTAGCAACAATGCTTATTGTTTACTTTTCTTATAATATTTTCCTTATCAAAGCCTACGCATATCGGTCTATTAAGACTCTCTCATGTACAAACAATATCAATAAATAATCAATCAAGATGTTTGTTATTGTAGTTATCATCATTATTTGACAATGAGAGAAAATTACATGTAAATGGATTAACCAAATAGTCACCCCCAATCGACACCAAAAGTAACTACATATAATGGTTCATTTACCTTTAAATATCGTTAATGAATAACTTGACCAAAGACATTCATGCATTTTAGATGAGAATCTTTATATTGTTTTTAAATAAAGCAAAATGAAATTGTTACCACCACTCGGTATCAAAGGTAACGATGACCTACAATGATTTATTTACCTTTGAATATTATTGGTGAATAACATATTAAAATGACTCATAATTGTTAAGAAAAAATTTATTTTCATATTGTTTTTTAAATAAGAGGATGTGCTATCGCTAATCAGAATTGAAAGTAATGATCTAGGATGATTCATTTACTTTTGAATACCGTTGGTGGATAATGGACCAAAAACATGTACTTTTTAGTTGGAAATGAGCAAATTGGATTATTTTTTTCTTTAAAAAAAAACCAAAATGTTTGTAAAAGAATTTGAATGTTAGCCTTTCCTAAGCAAAGCCTTTCATGCAATCAAAACCCTTAATATCTATCATATTTCAACTTATAAAAATAATTATTTTCTAAAAAAAACATAATATGTACTAATTTCAACAACTTAAATTAATATATAGTCTTCATAAAGTATCAACTATAAACATTTAGTAATAATATTTTGATATAATAGGAATCTCATATTTATAACAACATCATGATTTCCTTTGAAAAACATTTTTTTCTCAATAAATTTATCTTTACTCTAGACTTATTAATCAAATATAAATAAATATTAAAAATAAAGAATGTCTTTATCAATAATTAATATATTTATATGAATAAAATCAGTGTTAAGTATAACCAATCAATTGACTATATAACATATACACTGACATTCAATCCTAAGAACTTTAGTGACCAATATTAAAATGATATGAAAATAGAGGGACTTAACAAAATGAGTTCATATGAAGTTAAGAAAGAGTCTATTATATGTATTTTAGTTGTAGAGAAAGCTTCAATAAAATTTCTACTAGAATCATTTGAAGAGGTGAATATAGTATTAGAACAGTTTCTAGATATTTTTTCTATTGAGCTCTCTAATTTCTCATCTCTTATGCTTAACATCTAGAACGTAACAGATTTTTAGTAGCGTTTGAGCTTTTTAATCATTTACCCCTTACATGTGGTGAGAAAGATTGAGATACTCATAATTTACTAGGTTGTATCCAATCATTATCTATTCAAGTCTCAAATAATGTTTGTTTCGTTTCACATTGTAATCATATAATATTCATATTTACAAACCTGAGAAGCATGTAAATGCTTAAGTCAACTAAGTCTTTTGCATATAAAGTTTATAATTTGCATGTTAGGATTATAAAAAATTCAAGCAAGTAATAAACAAAACAAACTTTAAATTGATTTACATAAGTATTATGACACATTTAATATTTGAGATTATCTTATAATATAAATTAGATCTAAACTGTGTATTTTATAAACCAATCAAAATTGCAAATTAATAGTGTTAAACCATTTAAAGTGATACAAATAATTGAATTAAATAGTTAAGTTATTAAGCTGCCATTAAAATTTTGATATTAACTTTACTTTTAACATGAATGACATTGTTTTATATAAAAAATAACAACTTGTCCCTGATAATGCTTTTGAAACTTTGACATCATTACCTTTATTATCGGCACAAAATGTCATATATAATGCTACTTTGGATATATAAGTTATTTTTAACAAAGATAATGAAGTTCAATGAATCATAATTCATGGGCAAGCTAACCAAATTCATATTATACTTGGATTATTATAGATACATTATAGCATATTGATCATAATATGTAGAAGTACTATTAAAGCCACCCAGAGCTAAACTTGACAAAGTCGAGTTTCTTTAACCCTTGAAGAGTTGGTGGTAATGTCATATCCACATCATATATTATACATGTGTATGGATAAAGATAGTGAATGATAATAGATTAAGTATGTCTAACCTCATGCTTTTGAATTTTTTTTATTTAGGTTTATTATTAGGTTTAATTTATGTTATATGATGAACATTATTTAATGGGTTATAAAAACAATTATTGGTTAGGATTAGGATTTTACTATTTCTATGTAATTTATCTAAGTGTTAGACAACTTATTAATGACATTAAAAAAAATTATAGAGTTATAATTCTCCTTCCTCCTACCCCTTCTCTCCTTGTCTCTCTCCACTTCTTCTTTTTCTTTTCTTTTCTTTTTTCCTTCCCTTCTCCCTCTTCTCATTAAATCTCTTTAAAAGTGTCAAAGTATAAGAAAACAACAGATGTACACTACTATTTAGATGTACACTACTATTTACATACAGACAAATAGCAATGTCATGATCTGTATAAGAAGTCAAGATGACAAACTTTAAGGCTAGGATTAGATCACATACTCAAGTAACATTCCAATGAGTCGAGTGTGAAGTTATATATATATATATATATGAGAGTCAAAAATAAAGCAAATGACTCAATATTCAAAACAAGGTCAGAGCTACTCACGATCTTAACAAGACCTAACATCTTAGATGGCCAAGACAAGTAGGGGTAAGGAATCAAAGACATAATTAGTAGATTTAAATGTTCGAATTAAAAGACAAGAGCAAGCAAAGCAAACTAGGAAGTGTTGGCAGGGCAAGGAATCAAAGACATAACTAGACATAACTAGTAGACCTAAATGTTCAAATCAAAGGACAAGAGCAAGCAAAACAAACTAGAAAGTGTTTGGCTTAAACTAAAACAAAGGCAAAAGTAAAGCCAAGACAAGAGCAAGCAAAACAAACTAGAAGGTGTTTGGCAAGGCAAAAGTAAAGGCAAGACTAACACGTCTAAGATATAGCCAATTCAAATGTCAGTGTTAAACAATTTTTAGAATTGTTATGATTATTATTTTTTAAAATATTTTTTATTTAAAAATTTATTGAAATAATATATATTTCAATTTATTTTTAATATCTACATATCAAAACGATTCAAAATTATAAATAAATAATTTTAAAAAAAATATTTTCAAAAACGTTTTTTGAAATAAAACATAAACACTCTTTTATTGGGACTACATAAAATTTTGTTGCTCATTTTTTCTTTTAAAAGAAAATCCAGCCAAACAAATTAAAGAATTTATATTTCAAAAAATGGAATGGTAACATTACTTGAGATCCATAAACATAGAGAGGATGAAAAGCTAATTGTTTCAGAAATAGGAATCATCCTCTCGCTTTGTCTCTGCACACTTGCTTCTTTTTTCTGTCTTGTCAAGTGTTTTCCATAACGTACAAGAATATCAATTAGAGGCCCACTTCCAGCCGTCGCACCAGAACTGAATTCTACACTACTAAATAAACATTAAAATCATAGCTCAATATACAGGGAAAATATGTTGCTTTTAAATCCCAAGCCCTCTCATTTCCAACAAAAATCAGAGCTGATGATTACTTCTTTTTTTCCTTCTGATGAATGCTCCTCAATACTTGATAAGTCTACAAACAAACTTGCTGACCCTGGTAGATAAAATCAACCAAGGTATAATTCCAACCTGCAGTTAAGGGACCAATCAAAATAATATTTGAAAATCACTAAGGTCCGTCTTGTTATATGTTCAAAATTTCCCTATATTTTGAAAATAATATGGTCCTAACTTTAGTAAAGTTGGTCTTTCATGCACCTATGCATACATAGAGCACAGAAGGAACAAGGAAGCTCATGCCTATCATTTGACTTTTATTTGTCGCACCAAAAAAGAAAAGAAAATATTTAGCTGAGCTAGATTCCCATGGAATCCAAAAATTTTCAAAATAGTCGAGGGCAGAAAAGTAACCAAACACTTCCATGATTAGAACTCAACCTTAATGGAAAACGGGCATATTGGGATCAATAATCCCAAAGAAAAAATCAAGGGAGATAGCTGTCCGAGATAAGTATCTAAACAGAAATTGTATTTTAGTGAAAGAAAGACCCAGAAACAAAACACAGCATCTCTCGCTAAGCATTGGGAGTCAAAAGCAGGAAAATAAAATAAAAAACCTTCTAAATTGAAAAAGGTATATTAATATGAATTAGATAAATAGGATAGCAGGAGTGATCCCCATCCTCAAGAAAATTTTAACCACAATATGAAGAACAAGTAAAAAAAGTTCAAAATTCACTACCATGACATTGTTATTTAATCGACCTCCAGCCCTCCAAGATAGAAACCTTCCTGTAGACAGGCAGATGCATCAAATCAGGACAAACAAAGAAGGTAATGATCACTTCCTGTCTATTCTTTCTTTTTCAAATAAATTACTCCTATAGTCCTATTGTGTACAGATAACAACCCCCCCTCCCCCTCTTTTTTTCACAATCAGCATATTAGACTGACAAAAACTCAAGACGATGGATCCACAAAACTAGAACAGGAAAAGGCAACAAAACTCGACATGAATGAGTGAAAAGGAAGTGTTACCAAAGGGCTGCACAAGTTGCTGAGATATTTCAGCAACAGGAGTCCTCCAAAACCAGCAAATGAGCACAAAGTACGTAACAACCTGTGCACCAAGTTAGTTTGTTGGTGATCTCGCTGAAGAAGACAAATAAACTTCTAAACAATATCAATGAATGAACTGAGACCTTTGAAATAAATAGAATTTTTGGGTATGAATCAGAAGAAAGCTTCATCCCCTTGTCATGCGCTTCTTTATCTGAGTAAAAAACAAAGCAGCAATCAGGCATGAAACCATAAGAACCTCTGCAGCAGATTGAATCAGTCTCCATCTCTCAAGATTTCTGGGACATTCCATTTTGGTTTTGTGATTTGATCATTAAATAGTTTTTTAACTACAAAATTGGAGTACATAAATAATGCCCCTAAATTAACTCTGGAAATAGGCATTTTAAATCAGTAACATTTAGGCCATGATAATAGAAAGCAACGGTTGATATGATAATCCTCAGCACGCAATCATTCAAGTTGAGAGGGGAATATTATGACAGATCACCACTTAACCAACAATTCCCACAGTGATCATAAGGTGTATTTTACAAGCTACAGCAAGGGCCCACCTCCAAATTCCACCTCACCACACACCAAAATATAAAAAAAGAGGGTTTGCACCATTGCATTGATTCCAGCAACCAGAAATGGTTCCGGAAATTACTTAGTTGTTCCATACACAGCCAAGATGGCTTAAGAAATCATAATTACTCAAATACATGCAACAAAAATTTACTCAAATAAAAGGGATTGCAACAGCAAACAGACTTACAATTTGCAAGTTCTTTCTCCTTTGCAGCTGCCAACCTTCTAAGTTTTGCTGCCTGAGCAAATGTTGATGGCCTGTAACCAAGAAAGATACCAATCAAAAATTGCATAACTGACATTCTTAGATAGTACAACCTTGCTTCAATAAAACAAAACTATCTAGACAGACTTTTGGAACTCAAACTTCATGAAAAATTAAGCATACTCGTAAAACCTGACAAGCTTTTAAATTTACTAGATTATAAGAAGTACTCTGCCAGCATTGAGTTCTAGTTGCTTCCTATAATTTAATCCAACTTTAGAACAGCAATGTTACGCCTTTTGTTTCCCTTCCAGCTACAGAAAAACTAGAAAATCTTTTAGAAAGAAAACGCAACTAAAAAATGAGGTGCAGCAAATACCATGACAGTTTTAAACGCCACACATTCTTATCATAAATTGTCATATCTAGATTCTCGAATACAACAAGTTGCCATTGCCAAAAGTCAAACAAAGGCTTAAAATTAGAGCTTTTCTTAGCCCAATACCTTCTTCTAGTTGTAGTGACGAATTCTAGGACAATTGGACATTATCCGCCAAGGCAAATTCTTGCTATCTAATATCAAGTGAATGAAGATTTTGAATAAGCAAAATCCAACCACACGAAAATAACAGCCTCGAATTTTATGTGTCATGGTAATTCACAAAGCATTTGCAGTCAATGAACATGTCGAATTACAGCCTACATGTCGAAGCAAATCAAATTAAAACCCATTGGCATTGACATATCATGACATAAATTGTACATATCCAAGCTAAATTATTGCGTAGAGCCTGCATCGAAAACTTTTTAAATAATAATAATATAACACACGCACTGAGACAAGGCGCTGGCATCTTTCAATAATTGCTTAATTTCTGCACGCAATTGAATCTCCGCAGCACTCTTTGATCCCTTCTGAAAAAACACAAAAGAAAATAAAAGTCCCTTCAAAACTAAATATTTAGACGTCGACCCATATATCCCAAACCCGCAATTCATTGCTAAAACCCAGTTTCAAGAAACCCATCAAAGAGGGTGAGTTACCTTCTTTAATTGATGGAGGTATATAGAGACGAATTGGAAGGTAACGACAATAAAGAAGATAAGAGGTGCCGCGAGAGACCTCCTTGGTTGCTCTCCGATTAGAATTTCTTCTTCTCCCATGATTTATTCCCGGATATGATGTCTGTCTCTTTTATTTTAGGTCTCTTTGTTTTCTTGAATTTGAAGAGCCATTCTTAATGCCGGACTGTTGTTTTTATATTTACGATTCACCACCACATAGATAGGAGGACTGGAGGAGGAGGCTGGAGAGCCCACATTGGTTGGGCTCCAAACAAGATGAATGGTCCAAGCCTTGCAAGTGTGGGCTTTAACTATAAATCATAAATTGAGAGTACCTGTGGGCTCCATTAGTACTTTTATGGCCTTTTTAATAATTAGTAATTAATAATTAAATCAAACACATGAAAAATATATTTCATGTATTAAAAATCGAAACTTTCCTCGACAAGGTGGGATTGGATGAAGCCAATAAGTAGCATAGAAAGATTATTAAAAAAAAAAAAATGTACCAAGTATCCTTCGACTTTAAGTTCAATGAAATTAATTAAGGAAAACATTAATTCCACTAGGTGTTTCAATGTTTCTCTTTCGTAGTTTGCCTTTTTTTTTATTCCAGGAGTAGGTTTTTTTTCCTTTTATTTAATTCAATTCTATTAAATTATGTTTGATTGAGATAAGGCTATCTTGTTTGATTTGGTTGATTTTGTTGACTTGGTATAAGTTTCTCACCGTATAAAAAAAACATTAGACTAGCACTTGATTTTATAAAAAATAATTTAAATTTTTTATTTTATAAAGAACTAAAAATTGAGGGACCATAGTTAAAATTAAGGACAAAATACAGCCTTATTCTTTGACAAATAAGAAACTAGGCACGAGAATCGAGAGGGAAGAGAGAAGGAAAAAATAAGAGAAGGAAAAGAAAATAAACTAGTTATTGAAGTTATACCGAATCTTTATCGCAACCATGTGCTGCCTTAGAAAAAAGTTCTAATTGAGATAAATTCAATAACACTAAATAAGGCTGCCATCAAAGATTAGAGGAACCATATGCTCCTTCTCAATACGACGAATCCTCTCACATGCTAGCATGTGCGATACATGAGCTAGATATTTTTTGCCCACCCCACTCAATTTAATCTTTGATTCTTTAGTAACTTTTTAATTAAATCCTGAATTTTATCTCACTTAAGCCTAATAAAGGCCGATGAGAGAGAAAAAGAGAGGGAGAGAGGGAAAAAAAACAAAAGGCTAACCAAGTTAGCTCACTATCCAGGACTCAAGTCATGAATTGAAGAGTTAGATCAAATTGATTAGAATCAATACAATATATCATCATCCTGTTTTTTTATATATATATAAACCATATTTTTATCGATTTTCTATAATGCATTTGAACTCACCAAATTGAATAGGTCACGTCATAGCAACTCTCATGTTATTTAATTTAAAGCTTAAGCTAGGTAAGGAATTAATTCAGGAGGTTTTAATATTTCATGTTGGAATAGGTTTAGTGACACTCTCAATGAATTCCAGATGGCTTGCTCGTTTTTTTTATGTTAAAAACAACATCGTTTAACTTTTCTTTTAAAAACAAAGGTTGGATTAAATTATTTTATAATTATTTTTTATCAAATCAAGTTTCAACTGAGGTATGCTATGAGTTTATATTTTTTTTTGAAAAAAATATTCATAAAAACTTTATTATCACCTTAAATTCGTACATATGAAGTGTGTTTGTTTTTATGACAGTTGTTGTATTTTTGCTAAATCACCAAAATCAAGTGTTTGGTTGCTATATAAAACATAGTTTTAAAGTGTGGTGTCTAATGAAAAATATAATCCAACCATAGGTTCATGTGAAGCAAAAGTATTGAGTTTTATTGAGTTTCAACCCCAGGTTTTCTCTCTCCCTCTACCGATAACTTTCTCCAAAATATATTATTCAAAACCATTGTGATAAACATATTATAATACCCTCATCATTCACAAGCACCCTCATATTCTCTCTATAATCCTCAGGGATCATTTGAGCTGTCTGTCTTATTTCTTTACTTTTCTAATATAATGATTTAAATTTTGATGTCACATCTTAGTTTCTCCCAACTAAACCAAATTACCCTTGTCTTCTTACAAGAAACATCATCTCCTTCATGTAGATCTCCTTTTATTTTCTTTTATTCTCTTATGTTCTGATAAATCAGTGTCATTTACATTAATTGATCTTATTAAGTAAACATGTTGAAGTTATTGCGCCAATTTTCACCTGATTATGTGTTATCTTTAAACTTTTATTTCATGTTATTATAGGAATAAAAGTTGTTCTTTATTGATTGTTATGGTTAAGCAAAAAAAAAAAACCCAGATAATGAATATAAACACTCAACAAGGAATTCAAGAAGGGTCATCTATTTTTTTCCTTAAAAACCCTTAATTTAAATTTATATTTTCAATAAAATTATTATGTGGTGTTGTTAATTACTAGATTACATTAGTTTTTTAGGCTTGTTTAACTTAGATTTTATTATAAGGTAAACAATTCGTGCGGTTTGACCTCAAAACCCTGTATTTTAAGAACTTCACACTGCTTAAAACTTTTAATTAATTTGACTTTCTTGATTTTGATTTGTGGCCATCATGTTAGCTCTTTGATTATTTTTCATTACACATACTTTGAACTACAAACATTGATTTCTTCATCTATTTTTGCAAGATGCATTACTTTTTTATCTTTAGCTAGTTATATTAGTTATATGCACTGCTCTACCTTTTGGTCCCACTTGATTAAACCCAAATGGTTTCTTTTCTAGCAATGGTGATTTGTTATGACACACCATCCATATAAACACGTCTTAATTTTAGCATTTTAAATATAGACATCGTAGACAATAACATTTACTAGCAAAATATCAAGACTATATCAATTAGTACAATAATGTTTTCTATGACTTTTTAGGGTGTAATTGTCTCTAATTGACTTGCATTTATGTTACATACATATATAATATTAGCTTGTGCATCTATAGGTCAACACGTAATGATCAAGACATATATGGTCTCTTCATATAGTTGGTCGATTCTGTTTAAACCTTTTGTTTCTAAATTTATAGCAGGATGTCCTGGGATTCCTCAAACATAATTATTGTTGTAAATTCTAAAATTTTCATTTCTCTTATACAATACATCAGAATCAAGAGAAGGAAGATATAATTTTAGTATTGCCTAGTTAATTTAAAGAGGAAAAATTATTATTATATCCATGGTTATTGAAGTGACATACCTTTATTTTTAGACTCTTTGAATATGTAAATTTAAGATTGCTTTGATAAGGAACATAATTGCCTCCTTTATAGCTTGTTGCGGTTTGTATCTGTTATACTCATTTGTGGTTAGTTTTTGTTTGTTAATTTAAGACAACATTCTCATGCTTGTTATATGCATTTTTATTGTTGTTTACAATGACATTTCTTTATTTCTCATTGGAACTTTTGCTAGCTTTTCTTTTTATTGGAAAGGGTCTTATATATTTGATTTGTGTTTAGCATGCTTCTTCTTTTAAATGTTATGTTGATTACTTTGAACCTTTCCTTCTCTAATTTAAGTTTCTTTTAAACAACACCACTTGCTTGTTATAAGTTTTACTATTATTGTTTTTTAAAAAAAATTAGGTTGCAATTTCTTTTGTCTTTAGCTTATTGTTTCTTTTATATGTTATACTCATTTATAGCTAGTATTTCTTCATTAATTAACACTAATTTCTCTGACATTCACTTGTTTTTTATTGAAATTTTTACTATTATTTTGTCTTTATTTTATCTGGCTATCCTTAGCTTATCGTTTTATTTTTGTGTTATGCTATTTTATACGAACCTTTCCTTTTCTATTACTTTTTTTTCTCTTACCTAACAACAACACTTCATGTATACATTGCTACATTAAAAAAGTCTTTTACCCATAATATTTATCTCTTTATTAGGCATTGTATTTGTCATAATCTAATTCTGTATTATTCCTTAAAAATTATTTTTTTAAAATAAAAATAAAAAAATAAAATAAAGGCTAAGAATGTGGAGAAAGCATATAAAAGAGGGATACAAAAATAGAAAAAAATCCAGGTGCATTTTTGTTGAGGAAATTTAAGGCCTACTTGTACCCCATTATATAGAAAAATGCAAATTAAAGGTCAAATTGAATAATTATTGAACGAATTTGCATAAAAATTAAATCCAATGACATAATTAAATTTTTAATAAGCCAAATTGATTTAATCATGGGCCAAATTAAATTTTAATTATGTTTAATAATTAATTTAGGCCCAATAGAAGGATTTAATTAAGTGTAAGGACTTAATTATACTTTAAATTGGTCCAATTAATTTTATTTTGGGCTTAATTGATGGAAAATTAAGTGTGAGAGCTTAATTGTAGTTTAATTGAGAAGATTGGAATTTTAAGGGACCAAATTTAATTTTTACCAAGTTAATTGATTGAAATTAGAGGTTTAATTGCATTAAATTAAAAAAAATTAGGGTCAACTAGGGTTCAATTAAAAGCAATTGAAAGAGGGACTACTGAAATGAACTTCGACAAAAAAAGAATCGGCACTGTTCATTATCTTTATTTTTTTCCTCTTAAAAAGGTGATTTGATTACCTACCTTGCAGCAATTTTTAATGTACCTAACATCCATCAAATTTGATAAATTTTATTCGAAAATGATTCTTTATATTTTATCTAAAATCCCATGTGATCAGTTTAGGCTAAATGACAACACATTATCTTTGGTAACTGCCTAAAGAGGTCATTTCAATCAGCTTTTTTCTGTAAATTTTACAACTCATAATACCTATTTTGAGCCAGTGGTTGGGATCTTTCCCAACTGAATCAAGGGCTGAAATTTCTTTTCGGTGTAGATAAAATTGCCCTCTTCTACTGTCTATAAATAGAGGTGGATTTTATAACCTGAGGGAGGACAAATTTTGGTTCAAAGTCAACCAAAAAACTAGTTTTTCTACTAATTCCTGTAAATTTTCTTCTTTCTTTCTCTCTCCACCATGGCCTTCAGCCACCACCACCACCACCCTCATCACCGGTTTTCTCACCATCAGCTCCACCACAAGAAGCCAACACAACCACCCGTCGAGCACCAATAGCCACCGTCAATTTCTCTCTCCTCTTTGTAGCCCCTTTCGCGTGTTTTTTCTTCTTTTTTTGCTTTCTTTGCTGTTGACCACCAACTGTCACAGCCTTAACCACCATCCTCACGACATCCCCTCACCGTTTCTACCACCAACCGGCCACCAAGTAGCCACCGTGACCTTCTCTCTCTTCTCCTTCCAGCCTTTCTCTCTCCTCTATAACCTTTTCTTCTTCCCGCCATGACTAATGACAACCTCCATTGCTGCAACCACCAGCAACACATCGTCATCCTTGACTAGACTACCACCACGCCAGGTTGTCCGTCCTCTCTCCCCTTCCTCTTCTTTGTTGCCTCTGTTCAATGAACAGAGGACATGAATTATAATTCACCTCTTACTATTCATGCGTGAACAGTGGCATGAATTATAATTCATGTCCACTGTTCATGCAGTGGACTATACTTTTTTTTTTTGTTAAATCCAAAAATTTTCAAAAAAATCATTTTAAAAAATTGTGATTTTCTCATATATTTATCTACCAATATTGTATAATATCGGGTTGTATATTTATACTGTAAAATATAAACTTAGTATTAAAATACTCGGTTTCTCTAAAATATTTCAAAAAACCAAAAATTTAAAACATTATCAAAAAGAAAAAAATATTTTGTTGCATACGGCCAATTCCTGAAATTTCTTCAAGCATATTTTTCATATAAAAATAAAAATTACATCTTTTTTCATTTTTAAAAATATCCAAAAATGAATATCATAACCAGTTTATGATTATCCATTAGGATTTGGCTACCATATCAAAAATATTTTTCCAATCTTTTTTTTAGGATCCGGATATAAGCTTTAATATTTGCAGGGTGTAAAATTACACGATAAAATACACCCTCGGGTATTAAAGATACAAAATATAAATAAATGCAATGTTATAATTCAGACTTTAAAACAGTTAGAATTTAACCAAGTAAGGTAAATACTCTCTCACAAAGATAAATCTACCTTGAGCCTTAGAAAAAACCAATAAATACTCGACTCAGAAAAAACAATCAAACAACAATGTAACTTACCTTAGGTAGGGTGCACTAGGGGTGATGCGCCTTCCCCTTGCACAACCAATCACTTGCTTAGACTTTTACAGACCATAGGTTCCTAATGACCATAATACTAGATAGTAACTTCTAAACATTAATCATAATTTGATGACTAAATCCAAAACCCTCTCCAACACCTAATACCTCACATAGGAGGCATGAGAAGAGCCTCCGCTGTTGCCAGATGACGTCGCGTCGGCTCGCACTGCGCGATAGTATTCATGAAGAGAACCTGTGACAATAATTTTCCATACGTAATGAATTGTACATTATATAATGCAAATGAGAATTTTAGCTATTGGCTAATGATTATATTGCATCTGAAACATTAAATTCTTAATTGTATGTTTAGAAATAACTTATCAAATAAAGAAATAAAAAGTTCTAAAAATCAAGATAAAACATCTTGAACTAGAGAGATGTTGCATAGTTTTTGTGACTTATGCATTAAAGTTATTAAGAAAGGCACGAGATCAAACACTTATTTTGACAAAGCTAGATGGAAGTTTATGATAACTGTCTTTAAATAATAGATTGAGCATAAATTCATCAAAGCAAAATTGAAGAATAAATGGGATGAAATAAAAAAGATAAAGATATAGAAGAAGTTAATATCTAAAACTCGAATGGGTTGGAGAAGTGAATCAAGGATAACTTAAATAATTGATGAGCGATGGAAATCAAAAATTAACGTGAGTTCTTAGTTACATCAGTTATCCAATTACATTTATCTTGTTGGATTTTTTCAATACTTTGTTAAGTTTCATTAATTATATTTAATTTATCTCTCATAGAAAATTAGAGAAGCAAGAAAGTTTAGACATGCTGGTATTGAGCTATGTTTTGTGTGCCAAGTATGGCATAATTTTTGGAAACATTGTGGATACTAGATAATTCATTTGGGCTCCATCTCAAGAAATATTTCTAATTAGGATTTCAATTTGGAGGAAGGAATTAAAGATTAAAAGGATAGTATTCCAAATTTTGTTAATGATGTAAGTCATATAGTTATTGGTTTTAATATTACTAGTAGCAACAATAACCATAGTAGTCGTGGCAGACGAAAAGTAACCCAATAATTTACACCTAAAGGTAGAAAAAAAAAAGAGGGGTTGTATGATAGGAGCATAGTTGTTTTCATGTTTTGATTGATTAATTAATAGTGTTTTTTTACAATGATTGATTACACATCTATTTGTTGGGATAAGAAATGGTGTAATATTTAAAAGGTGATGCAAAAGGTTTACTCCATTAATGTTGTTCAATTTGGCAACAATCTGCACACTTTTGTAATTAAGTTTTTCTATTTATGAAACAAGAGGGGAATGTGGGCAGCATTGAGAGATAGTGTTTGTGGCTAAAATTAATGTTTTAAAAAATATTAAACCTTACACCCTGAGGCGAGGTTCTATTTTTTTATTGTATTTATATTAATTTAATTGTTTAGGTTAATATCTAACTAAAATTTTATTGAAAAATATGAGTTTTTATGCATATATAACTTCTTTCGATAAGCTTGTGTTACGTGGTGTGACTTTAACTTTTGAATATTGTATTTGTTACATAATTTATTACATTTTGTTTTGTTTTGCTTATAGCATAAGTTGTTTATGCGTGTTTAAAATTCTTCTCAAACAATATATTAATGTTAATTATTATATTTGAAATTAAAAGTGAATGATGTTTGTTGCTTCTATCTATCGCATAACGATGATAAGATAGACATGGCTAGAGTGATTCATAGTGACCACATTTCATTGTTAAATACGTTGTAGAAATAGTGAAGTTATTTCTTTATTTATAATTTAGATAATGTTTTATTGTTTAGACTGTATTTAGGAATTGCTTTTTTTAATTACTGTATTTGTATTGCTATTGCCTTTACTATATTTAATATGCAGGAACTTGTTCGTCAAACGTTATATTAGTTGTGTGCATGGAACTTGTATTGTTATTGGCTTACATTATTGTTAGGTGACAACTTTAGGTGAGAATGTTAAAGTTTGAAAGTTTGCAATTGTAATAACTAATGGTCAATATAGTTTACTTATGCTTGTATTTTTATATAAATTATTGTTTCATGGATGGTTGCAATGTCATTTTCAAAGTTTTTATTTCATATTTATAAGTTAAACATTTAGAGGTCTTAGTCTAATATTCTATTTTTTGAGCAAAAAAGTTTGCTTTTATTTAGTGAATTATAATTGATGTTATAATTATTGAATAATACAAGTTTATTGCACCTCTTATATTTTTTCATAAAATATACATTGACATATAATGGTACAGGACATTCCTTTCTCAATTATATAAGGTAGTATAAGGTGGTTCATTTATTCTGGAACATTTCATGCTGGGCTTTTTTCTTTTGTTTTCTTAAACTTTTGAGTTGTAATCTCGACTCATCATGATTTGCAGTTCATTTTGGTTGTTAGTTGTTGTAATGCTTTGATTCATCTTCTCTTTGAAGTATTAAACACTCTCTTGTATGAATGATATAAATCAAATTGTTATAAATAAAATATTCCAAGCACCATCAAAATTTTGTTTCATTTTTAGGCTAAAAGATATTTGCGCTAATGAAGCACTTCTTTTAACTTAAACATACATCTTAATTTAAAAAAAAGCATTAATATTGTTTTAACACTAATCATATTGATAAGGTTAATCCAAACCTTTTAATTTGGTACTTAAAATTACACAATTTTTGGATTTAAATTAATAAAAACACAAGGGGAAATAATAAGAGTATTCGATAAAATGATTATGGTGAACATACATAGATTATTGCTTAATGTGCTTCTTTGATCATTACCAAATTAACTGAAGGATTTAAAATGGGTTTTATTGGAAATTAATTATTATTATTATGACATGCATGACGTTGAATAACAAAGTTATCTCTTGGAATGAAGGGGTTTGGTTTTAATCATAAAGTTATGATTGAGAGAGTTGTCATATAGCATCATGGTGATTAAAAAACATATGGTATGTGAGAGTGTAGATAAAAGGACTAGTTGTGTAAAGGAAAGATTTAGCACCCCTACTTAACCTTATCTATGATAATTTATATTGTTGATTGATTGTTACTTTTAAGTTATGTTTCTATTTATTGGTCTTATTTAATATTTAAAGCGGGACCTTGTCAAATTAAATCTTAACTGTTATAAGGCTCAAATTTTAGCATTGCATCAATAATCAAGATAAAAAATTAAAAATATATAAAGCATAAAAAATTCTTAAATCAAACATCAATAAAAAATCAATATCATCATCAATGTTAATAAAAAAAACCACATGAACCCTATCTATTAGCTGGTTGCAATGTCAATATATGTTTAAAATATAGCATGAAAAGCCCAAGATACAAAATAAATAAGTCAATTAACAACATCTTAAGTTTCAATTTCGTGCCATTAAAATAATGTTTCAGTTAATGATTTGTAAATAAACAACTACATTATTTTCCCTACTTGTTTTTTTTTTGCAGTTTTCAAGCTATTTTTCATGTTATGCCTTCTAAAAAACAATATGGAGCTTTAAATAGCTTTTGCAACAACAAACATGTATATGTCACAAATAAACAAGCTCATAGTTAAAATTTCGGTTGATTTTGAAATGACATAAGAAGAAGGTGACAAATCCAAGTTCTAATTTTGAAGAGAATGGAATTTTTTTTTATTCTTGATGTAGGAATAAGAATAAAAACTAATTCAAAATACTTTTTCTATACCCTAATAAACAGACGACATGGTTATTTACTTACTAAAATTTGACAATTAATTAATGAGTTTTTCAATAAAATAGTGATTTTTAAAAATAAAACAATAACGAGTAAGTGATTTTTAAAGATGTGTGTAGTGCTGCAAATATGTTTATGGTGGAAAAATAAGGGTTATTTTAGAAGCGCTTTTTTTTTTTTGCAACAGTTATTTCTCTCTCATCATGATGATGTGGTTGTTAGTAGATAAAAAAATGAGATGAGAACCCTTGGATATTCTCTTGAAATTGAGGTTCAACCTCGATTTTTGGTGAGTTTCACATTATAAAAACGTCGATTCAAATTTAACCGAACATATATTTTTGTACTTCTTTCAAAACTTAATCATTATCTCAATAATGAATACCATCTAAAAACTTGTTTGACAATATAGTTGATTGTGTGTTTGTAAAAAAATTGATTTTTTTGTTATATTTTTAGATTATTTTGACATGATGGTATCAAAAATAAAATTTTAAAATACAATAAAAGATAGTATTTGATGCATTTCTAAATAAATAAGCATTTTAAAAAACAATTTCACAATACAAAATATTACCTGTATCCTGTAATATGATATTTTTAATTTCAATAAAAGTAAAGTTAGGGATTTAAAATAATAAAGAAGTGCAAATATATATCAATCCTGTGATATGGTATTTAGTTGTGTAATAATGATTATTTTTAAAAATATTTTTATTAAAAATAAATTAAAATAAATAAAAAATAAAAAAAATAAATTTTAAATGAAAAAAATAAATTTTTATAAAATATTATTTAGCAAAAGTCGCAGCCATGGTCTAGAACAAAATATCTATCTGTCCTTGACAGGAAAGGAAATCCCACAAAATATCTAGTAAGTTGAGTTTACATATTTGGCCTCGTTTTCCTTAGAGTCAATGGCATGGCACCGCTCTATCCTTTTTATATTCTCGGCTTTTGATATGTTCCCAACAACCAGCCTGCCCAAAGACTCGCTAAACAGGGCTAAGCTCGTCATTTTACCCTTGGAGAAAACTCACGTGTACGCGGCATTTACTGTTGAGCCAGCAGGTGATTGATTAGCTGGCAAATATTACTATGGTCTGAAACCGGTTGTATAGCCCGTTATTTTTGTTATTTTTTTTAAAAAAGCATTCTAATATATAATAATATGACTAGTCTACAGTCCCCGAAGAGCATTTAGACGTGATTCTAATATATCTTTGCATCGGTGTGCGGCAATTTAAAAAAATTAATTTTTTTATTTAAAAATAATTTTTTATTGTTTAAACCTGTTAATGCTAAAAATAAAAAATAATATTATTTTAATATATTTATTTCTAGCTTCGTTTGTTATGACAGAGACAGAAACTAATATTCCTGAACATTGGAATGCTTTTCACATTTAAAATTAAGATATTTGCCTTAATTTCTAAATAAGTAATTTATGTCTGAATTAATAAAAAATCTCGGATTTAATAATTTAGAGCTAAAATAACAATATGAAAAACAAAGATACATGGTATCCAGATCAACAATTTAAAGACTTAGATGGGTTTACCTCACGATTATTTAGATAGCATTTGTACGCCATTCATTGCACGCAGGGAAAGTTTAGGGGCAATACATACTAATTAATTACCGTTAAATAATGAACGGAAGGAATGATATACGATGGGCGCAAAATCCTCCCGCTGCTTTAAATAACAGATTTGCAATCGATTCCCCCTATTCTAGGTGTTTACGGTTATTTGGAAGATCAAAAGAAATAAAACGCCACATTCAGGATCGTTTCATGCTCCCCGTTCAATACCTGCTTTCAGGGGTGTATTAACCTTTATTTTTAAATATATTCCGTTTGAAAATAAATTACATTTATATTTGTTTAATTATTCTTTATAGTTCTTAAAAAAGAATTTTGATATACCTCGTACTTATTTTCACCTGTCTTCCCAGTTTAGTTCTTGAGAGACATGGACTGTTAAACTATACAGTAAATAATAAATTTGAACCAATCATATGTCATGAATTAAATTTACAGCTCTAATTCCTTTTTCTCTCCCATGTGGTTAGGGTACTTTAAAATTATTTTCACGTGGTTCCCTTGTCACATCTAGTGGGGCACAAACTATATTAAATGCAAATTCAGGAGGAGAAGTCACAATTACATCAATTTCACATTTCAAAAATATTAAATTTTCAAATTTTATTTTGAATTTTTTTTATTAAAATTTTTAAATATTACTCATGGAACAATATTGATATAAATAATTAATTTTTTAATAATTTTCAATAAAATATATTACTTGTGCAAATGTAGCCCTATAAAATCAGCAAAATGGAGCACTAAAATTTAAATCAAAGCATACTCAAATCATATAGAATAGGATTTCTGTGCACGCAACATTATACAAAAAAGAGGAACTGAAACACAAATAAGTGAAATGGCTATTGATAGCCCAGCTGAGAAAAAGCACAAGGATTGCCAGCATGGCAAAAAAAAAAAAAATTTGAAATCCCGCCCAAACCCGCGGGCAAGCCAAGGGAAGGCAGGGGCAGTGATTAATTCAATTTTAATAACTTCTTTTGTTTCCTAAAAACCCCTTCCCCTATCCCTCTCTTTAAGCCACACACAAACCCGCACCCAAAATTACCAAATCTCCTCATCTCCTCAAACAAACCCTAGAAACTCTCTCTCCAAGGTAAACTCGCCCCCCTTTGCCGCTGACTCACCCCGAGTTGCACCGTTTTTCAAAGTTTTTCCTCCGTTCTCACCGGTTTTCGACGTTTTATTTGCAGAAATCATCATGAAAGGCGGTAGATCAAAGTCTGATTCCAGAAACAATGACGCCAAGTGAGCTTTCGCTGTCTTAATTGTGTTTACATAATATTAATTAGATCTGAGATCTCCTTGTGTTTTTATGATCTTTGTTCGTGGTTTTTTGCTGCTTTTTGTGGTTTTTGATTGTGATATTGTTTGTTTACTAGGCTAAAGAGAAAAGGATCTGGAGCTGGAACCAAAGCGTCGAAGAAGGCCGCGAAGGATCCAAACAAGCCTAAAAGACCTGCTAGTGCTTTCTTCGTTTTCATGTAAGCAACTCTGTAATTCATTTTTTTTCTTGGCCTTAAGAGTTATTGTGTACTGATTTTATTTTATTTTTAATATTGAAGGGAGGATTTTAGGAAGCAGTATAAGGAGTCTCATCCAAACAATAAATCTGTTGCTGCTGTAAGCTATCAAAACAGATATTGAATATGTTTACTTTTATACTGAAATTCTTGTCTATTTGTTCGATTTTAATAGCTAAATAGAGAGTAAATTTATTGATTTATGAAACTTACAATTATTTTTTAAAAACGTTTAATTTCCAAACAAAGTGATCTGTTTTTTTTTTTAAAAAATTGCTAATCATGTAATTGCAATGGATGATATCGCTAAGTACGTAATCGGAATATGTTTATTTTTTGTTGATTTTGTAAATATTTTGGTTGCTGGATGCAAATGTAATTATGTGTTTTGCTGTGAATCAGGTTGGTAAAGCAGGTGGAGACAAGTGGAAATCCATGAGTGAAGCTGTGAGTATTTATAATGATTAATGTGTCACTGATTTGGTTTCTGAACTGGTCATTTGTTTATGGGTTTCAATTTGTTAATAATATTAGGAGAAAGCTCCTTTTGCGGCTAAGGCCGAGAGGAGAAAGGTTGAATACAATAAGGACATGGCTGCTTACAACAAAAGACTGGTACCCCTTTTGCCCTTGATTGCCTTTTATTTTTGGAAATTGTGCTTCTATGGAGAGTGATTGTTGTTTGCTGTCAAAATGAATGGTTTCTTCTGGGTGATGTTAGGCTGGAGGAAACGCTGATGAAGAATCTGACAAGTCCAAGTCGGAAGTGAATGACGAAGATGAGGAAGATGAGAGTGATGGGGAGGTGGTTTTCAAATCCAAACTTGATCTAAACATGTATTATTTTTTCTGAGATTCTTAAGAGTTTTGCGCTGATAATCTTGTTTGGTGGTGGTTTTATAGGAGGAAGATGATGATGAGTAAGTTGATGACGAGGAGCGGCTGAGGATGTGAGGATTTAGTGATCGGCAATTTGTTGTAGAATTGCTTTGATTGTTGTAATCACTTGCATTTCTAGCTTTTAAATAGTAGCTCCTTTTTTAGCTGTTGTTTAGATCTAGCCTAGGATAAAACCAAAGGAATAGTTTCAGGAGCAGCAGCCCTGGAGCTCATATTGTGGTATGTACTTATCAAATATTTTCATGCTCAATGAAGTGATTTCTTCCCCTAATGCCTGTGCTTTGATGGCTGTTCATTTACCTATCATTTATTAGGATGGTGTTTGTTCATTTGACCACAGAAGATTTTGGTGGTCCTTTAGCATCTTGTTTATACTCCCGCATGCTTTTCTTGCAACACCACAGAGGTTACTAGCTTTTGACTAATAGAGGAGGTATTTGGAGAATGATTCTCCATGCTTTTTTGTGTTGTTTGACTCTACTCCCTGGTCTCTTCTGGCCCTTGTAATTTTGACTTTCCCATGACGTGTTTCTTGCTGCTAATCATTGTGTTCCGCCTTCATGGGTGGCTCGAGTCAAAAGTGCTGTTTTGATCTCTGATTGCTTTCTCAAAGGATTGACAAGAGTGGTGGTGCAGACCCTGGCAAGTATTCCCACGAAATTCTCCATCTGAACAATTTATTTTACTCCAAAAGGTGGTCTCTTAGGAAGAATCTTGCGATGACTAGATCAGCATTATGCCATGTTCATGTAACTGCTCGTATGATCATGTGTTTGTACGGTAGCAAATGATGGGGGATTTCATCTGTTTGGCAGCTTTCACGGGCTGTCAGTGTGTGTGATCATTGCTGACACTCCTTTTGGATTGCTCACCAAACAAACTTCAGAGGTGGCTTCTACGTTTGCTGGCCATTGGAGAATATTGCAAGGTCGTATAGCTCCCGCTGGGTTAAGAAATGGTTGCGCAGACAGGCACTCCTGACGTTGACTGATAAGTTGATAGTACCGTATTACTGTGATGGCCAATCTGGATTTTCCTTTGCTATGAAAAGTTCTTATATAGTATTATTTCAGCCTTGCATTTTGGACTCTTTTTTTGGTTGTTTACAAAATAGTTTTTATATATCTAATATCATAATAATATAAAACTATTCATTCAATTTTAATAGATATTAAATTATTTATTGAACTTCACATGGCAATATCTAAGATGATTTTTGACAATTTTACCTCGGATTGTAAAAATTTAGCTATTTATCTAAATTCCTTGTATGTTTTTTAAGAACAATTAATATCTCATCAAAAAGTTTATTTTATTTATTTATATATATGTACAAGCATATAAATTGGACAAGCAAAATAAAACTTTTTAATGCATAAGCATATTATTTGGAGATCTATCCATCGAGGAATATGGATAGAAAAAACAAAAAGAAGAGTTTTGCACATCAACTAAATTAAAATAAAAAAAATTGGGACTTAATAAAAAAAAATCCCTTTATATATATATATATATATATATATATATATAGTTGGAGTAATTATTTCTGACGTGCCCCTTAATTTGCTAACTTGATACCATCTCTTAATTGTTTTTAACCTCAAATTACGATATATATATATATATATAACAAAAGAGAGAGAGAACGAAAAGGAATAGGATGCACCTCGCAAAATGGCTGCTGGAGCAATCCTAATTCCTAAGGTTACATGAAATGCTCATGGAGAAATTGTCTACCAATACATGAACGAGAACGGCCGATATATTTGAAAGCACAATCATTTTATTTCAAGATATTAAAAAAATAATTAATAAAAGGAGAGCTAAGATAACCTAGGTTTACAATACAACCTAGACACATCTAGATTTATAAGGTCAGCCCGTGTGTAAAAATAAAACCCATACAAACATGCCCCTTTAATTTTTTTTGAAGTCAATGGACAACGCCTTGTCTACTTGGAATACGAATCTTCCCATTGTATGAAAATCATGTTTGAGTTTTGGAAAGAAAAAAAAACTCCAATCTCAACTTTTTTATACTTTAAAAAACACAATAAAAAAATCATAGAGATCTCTAGAACTCTCTAATCTTGTTTTAAGAGTTTGAGATGATTGAATGATTTTTCAAACATCATTATAATTATCTATTTAAATAAAGGATTTTTTTTGAAGAAATAATAAGAAAAACAATAACTTTAAAAAAAGAAGGTGAAGAAATAATAAGAAAAACAATAACTTAAAAAAAAGCCAACAAAACCAAGCCTAGACATTCCTGATAAAAGAACAACTCAATACACTTGGATTTAAAAATCATGTTCTTGTGCTTGCCTTTTGCACACTTGAATTTTTCAGGCTAAACATCTCCCCCACAACCATTTTGTAAAAATAACAAACAACACATTATCTACTTGAGAAGATAATGCATCATTCAATGCAATAATTTTTTATCATCTTTGATGGTTAGAAAATTAAGATTTGAGTTTCAGAATAAAAAAAAACTCAATTTCAAGATCTTTTAATCTAAAAACATATATACAAGAAAAAAAAAAACATCATAAACACTTTTTAAACCATATTTTTAATAACAATGCACATTTAGTTAGTGTAAAAACTCAAAACCAAATCAAAATAAATTTTTTAGGTCCATTCTACTTTTTTCTACATCATTGAAGGCTGAAACTATTTCTATTGAGCTTATATTTTAAAACTCGTTAACATCAAAATTAGAGTTATTGGTTATGAAAATATGGCTGAATTAAAGTTCTTTCTTCTCTCACCTTCTGATGATACTCCTCTTCTCTTAAATATAAGGGATTGAAATGTAAAAAAGTAATGTTTTATGTATGAAATGTTAACTTCAAAAACATTAAGGGTCAAAGTGTAAAAAGACATGCCACATTTTTATTTCTTTTTTGTAAATTTCAATAATTTTCTTTTCAATTTTTTTAACCGAATCCTATACTTTCATTTTGTAATAGCAATATGTAATGTAATACTTAGATAATTTTTTCCACAATGCATATGCAATATCATGCATAACAAATCAAATATCAACAAATAGAATCATGCCAACATAACTTGTGAAGGAAAATGAAAGAAATGAAATTTAATATTCAAAGAAAAAAATCTAAAAAGAAAAAAAAATGCCATAAATCACATTAAAACACAAATTTTTTATTGTGTTTAAAAAATATCTAGTGGTATCTTGGTGTCTATTTTAGAGAAATAAAAAGATATAAGTAGCACAAAAAAATAATAATTTGAGATATTTTTATTATTTTTAATGAGCCTTTAAATTTTAATTAAGAGGAAGATATAAATCAGTGATGGAGCACCATGAAACTAATGTTAAAACACCTGGGACCAATCCTGGGCCCTCGAGGCTTCCTAAATATGCTTTGTGCATATTTATTCACGTGAAATATCCACCTTCAACCAACTAATTAGGCTTAATTATCTAAGCACTGTTGCTCCAAATCCCTCCATCTTTACCTGTTAATCAAAGGATCAGCACTAGCAGGAAAGAAAACGAACATGGAAATGTCTATTTTTTATAGGACAATCCATACCAAACGGGCCCAAAAGAGTCATGGTCCATGCCCATGTGCACATGACCCCCACTATGTTCAGAGCTTGTGCTTGCCCCTTGGCATGGGGTTGTGACCCATTAGAGAGAGACAGGAAAAAAAATAAGAATGATGGCAACAGCTCCTGGAAAATGCTTCCTGGTCACCGGCCCTCCGGTAAGTAACATCAGAATCACTCTTTTTTACCTACAGTTTTCAATGAATTTCTACGGGGACATGTCTCCACTCTCTTGCAAAGTCTCAAAGAAATGCGCTGTGTAAATGGCAGGGTGTAGGTAAAACCACACTGATAATGAGAGTGTTTGAAACCCTCAAAACCTCAAACCCCACCTTGAAAATTCAAGGTTTTTACACTAGTAATGCCTCTCTCTCCATCTCTCACTCTTTGCTTACCATCTCTTGTTAATTACACTTTATTTTTTTAAAGTAGAAAACACATGTTAATAATAGTTGTTTTTGTGATAATCAGGGGAGATTAGAGAAGGGATTGAGAGGGTTGGCTTTGAAGTTGTCACTTTAGATGGACGCAAAGCCCCTCTTGCCTCCACCACCATTTCTACGTAATTTGTCTCTCTTTTATAATCATTTATGTAGAACTCAAGTGCAAGCAGTTAAAAAGCAAGGATCTCTATTACGTATACCTGGGATTGCATAAAATTATCACTTTAGTTGATGATTGTCCCTGGCTTCTTCTTTTTTAATTCGATGCATTTGAACTTCAAATCCTGAAAAAATCAATTAAAGAAATGCAATTGTTACTTTTGGGATAAAAAATCAAACAGGGTTTTTTCTTGCTTTTTGAATTTTTTTTAACATTAGCTACTGAATTGTGTCCCATGTATAAGGTAGATGTGGTGATTTCATTTGATTTAGAATTACTGTCTCTATATCGGTATTTGCCAGCAAGATTCTGTATTGGTTCAACTAGGATGGTTTAATTTCCTGTCATTAGTTATTTGTTGCTTTACTTGTCTTGTTAGTTATCTCCAGCTGAAGTATCTCATAATTTCAGCCCAGAGTCTATCAGATGGCCCACAGTTGGGAAGTATAAAGTAGATATTGCATCATTTGAGGCACTGGCATTGCCTGAGTTGCAGGTCAGTTGACTTCTTTGAACAATCTATTGGTAAATAATGCAAGTCTCTTCATGGCCCTTCAAGTAATGCACAGTTTTTGATCAATTTTTATCAGCTTATTTGGTTGCATAAAGACTTGTGTTTCACTGCAGATTAGAGAAGATACTGATCTATTCATCATTGATGAAGTTGGCAAAATGGAGTTGTTTAGTTCATCGTTCTTTCCTGCTGTTCTAAAAGTTCTTGAATCAAATATCCCACTTTTGGCTTCTATACCTATTCTAAAATTTGGCCGTGATATACCTGCAGGTATTTCAGCCGAACACACTTCTCAAAAATGCAATATCTGCAATCACTTTCACAATCAGTAGACTGAATGTTCTCTTATTTTTTATAGATTCCTGTTTATACCACAGTGCTCAGAGATTAGGTAGAAAGGGATAAATGCACAACATTCTAGCAAAAGTAGTTTGAAAAATATTTAAAATGCTCTTATAAATGGCTTCATTTTTATTCTCCTTTGAGAACTTAGAGGATTATTGTCTCATTAATCTCAAAATTGAGCTAACATATAGCACAAGACCCTGTACTTTTGGGAAGAAGTTGCATTTCTTCTGCTGTACTTGTATAGATTGAATGCTTAAATTGCTGCAGTTGCAAGGTTGAGGGATCATCCAGGGGCTAAAATCTTCACTTTAAGCCCGAGTAACAGGGATGCCGTCAAAGAACAAATTTACACCCAACTTGTAGATTCTGAGTAAACACTAGATGCAGCATGGATTTTGGAGCTAGAACTTATTCAATGTCCCCGACTCTTTCAAGCTGCATACATTGTGATCAAACGTTATGTAGCTGAATATATCCTTTAAAAGAGGTGGCAAACTGCATCTGGTGACCCGGAGAAGCATTAGAGTTGCAAAAATTTAATTTGCAAAAAATTGACACTGTCAAGATGTTTCCTGTGAAAACTGTGCTTTCATTTTGTCTCATGTTGCGACTATCTGGTTTCGTCATAGATGAGCTCTATTTCAATCATTACACCAGCTATAGGATGTGTAATCTCTTACACTTTACCATGAATGCGGGTGTTTTAGTTTGTACACATGCTTGTTAAACTGAACTTCCTCTTGCATGCATCAATACTGGAATATGCTGGGCAAAAAACCTCGCTTGAACAAATCTTTCCATCAGACAATGCTATTGCAAAATGTTGGATAAGTCTTTTGGAGAGAGAAATGAATCTGTTCCCTGTTAAATGATCTTTTGGAAAACAAATGTTTCTCTAAAGGATGTCATTTCATGGTTAGACGGATTGGTGAAAAAAGATACCTGTTTCACAAAGTGCTTATATTGGAATCAGAACAGAACCCCTTTACACAACTGTTCAAATCAATACCTTAAAAACACTGCAAACTATAGAGTTGAATATACAGAACCGAAAAGGTTGGAAGAAATGAAGGAAAAAAGAAACAAAGCAATGGACGTGTATTGTTATATACTTCTTGTAAACAATCCGAGATGGTTTATGAGCTTTGTTTATCCTTTTCTGAAATTCGCAGGACCTCTTTTGCCATTGCAGAGAATGAACTGGCTGTTTCTTGCATTTCAGTAGCTCTTAGATTGATTCCCTGCCCAATTAACCAAAAAACATTTTTCAGTAAAGTAAAAGGTATTATAACCCCTTTGCTCCTATCTACATTTAAACAGAAATTGAAGACTTAGTGCCACAATAATCTGCTGCCCATCCAAGTGGTGGTCGGCATTGGCTTGATTCAAAGCCTAGAAATTTCATAATGTAGGATGGAACCTTTTTTTAGTTACCCAACTTGATCACGACTAGTAATCAGGGAACTTGACATTTGGCAGAAGAAATGTTTATCAAGACTTCACTCTCTGAACCTGGCAAATATCTGATGAGGAAGAGGAAAGCAGCGCTTAAATTATACCTGCAACTTTCTTATATTCTCATGCAACTTGTTTTGGGCTATTTTAGCAGCACTTGATTCCTGCAAGCAAAAACAAAAGAATGACAGTCCTTTAGTTTAAAGCATCTCAACATGACTAAGATTATGATCGTAAGCATCAAAGAAATACTTACACCAGACAAAGAAAAACCATATTTCTTCTTGATTTGATCAACTGCACCAGTCTTCTCATCCTTTACCTCTTCCTTAATATTTTTCTCATTCTTAACATTCATCTGTTTTATTCTACCTGCAAATGACACAGTACATGTTGCAGCTTTCAAAGATTTCCAGGAGACTTGTAGTCTCAAAATTTCACCGTTAGCGACCCATGAATGGGCAGTTCAGTTCATCTACACTACAGGAGACTTGTAGTCTCAAAATTTCACCATTAGCGACCCCATGAATGGGCAGTTCAGTTAATTTCCAGCAACCAATGTAATCACTAAAAACATTGTCTCGTAATGACCTGTAAAAGCCTGAAACTTGCTCGCCAATTTCTTCTTGTTAAGAGCTGCCAACAGGTTCTGATCTTTGGTTTTCTCTACAGGATCGTCTAGATCGATGTCATCTAGACATACCAAATAATGAAAAACAGAAGATAAATCAAAATATTGGACCTCTCAGTATAAAAACTGAAAAAACAAACAAAGGAAATAGAAAAGAGATTGAGAGCCAACCAGCCTGCCTGAAAGATTCAATCATATTTAAAGCCTGTTTGTTTTTGCATTTTAAAGACGCTTTTAAAAAAATTGATTGTTTTTGCATTTCCAAGATGCTTTTAAAAATAGATTTTTAATTATTTTTTTTCTTTGCTTCAAATTAAAATTTAATTTTTTTTTCTTTGCTTCAAATTAAATTTTGTGGTATTTTCAGATTGTTTTGATGTGATGATGTCAAAAATAAATTTTAAGAAATAAACAAATATTATTTCGATATATTTTCAAGTAAAAAACACTTTGAAAAATAACCGTTACCAAAATACCAAACAGGCTTTTAAGTTTCCTTAGATAGTGCGGCTAAAAATAACCGTTACCAAAATACCAAACAAGCTTTTAAGTTTCCTTAGATAGTGCGGCCAACTGTGCGGTTAGCCGAACTACCAAACAAGCACTTAAAATTTGGCTTTCCTATCTACCAGTTTCAGCACTCCAAAACATAGCCTTAGCAGGTCATATAAAAGGATGGCAGGAAGCATCCCCATCAAATGATCTCCTACGAGTCAAACATATTTAAGTATAATCAGTAAACTTATGCACATACATACCTATGTCCAAGTCAATCCCATCATCATCCATAGCAATGCTATCTTTATTCTCATCACGATGACACTCAAAGTTGACAGTTGAAAAGATTTTTGAGAGTTCTTCAACACTCTCTTTCGTATCCTCAGTTTCCACCTCAGGAACTTGCTTTGGCTTACTTCCTTTCATTACTGAACTAAATATTCCCTAGAATGCCGAACAAGAAACCAGATTATCATCATTACCAGACCAGCGACAAAGTTCTACAGCTCTAAAAAACATACCCTTTTCTTTTCCTTTTGGATGATAGATCCAGTGGGAAGCCCTTCTTGTGAAAACATCAGTTCTTTTCTGTAGACTTGACTCACAAAATCAACAAGCCTGACAAGAAAGTATGGCCGAAGTTTAACCAACAAAGGTGCTCGAATGAGCTCACAAATGATTGTATTCGCTAAGAAAATGGAAATTTAGCAAATTGCGCTGGCCCTTTGAATTTCAGTTAGAAAGACAGAATGTTATTTTGACATCACAAACAAGTAGCTGCACCAACAGAAACCATATTGCTACTGCCAGAAAGGGAAAATGTTGGCACAGGTACTACACTATATTAATATCTTGTCTGAGTCAGCGCTCCAAATTAAAAAAAAAAGAAAAGAGTGAGAGATTGCAAAAGATAGCCAGAAGCATATACCTGAAGCTTTCCTTTTGAAACAACAGAGACACGATAAACATTTCCTGATCACCATTCATCTACAGAAGATTTTGATAGAAGTAAAAAAAAAAAAAAAAGAGTGAGAGATTGAAAAGATAGCCAGAAGCATATACCTGAAGTTTTCCTTTTGAAACAACAGAGACACGATAAACATTTCCTGATCACCATTCATCTACAGAAGATTTTGATAGAAGTTCAGGTAAATATTTCCAGAACTTTCTCAAGCAAAAGATTTGAAGAAGGCAATTAAAGCTGCTGTACCATAATAAGTTCCCCATCCCATGAACAGCATATCGATCTGGCAGAGAAAGAGTTCAGCTTTGGTGCGGAATAAGTGAAACCTCTGATTGAAGATTCTCTTATCAACGACAGCTCTGGCAGGGATCTTAAATTTCCACAAACAATTGATAGGTTATGCATTAGATGACTTTAAAATCTAGCAGTAATAATGTCAATAATAGATAAGAAAATACAATTGCTGAAGTTCAGCTTCCACATCAGTATTGATGCATGACTAACATAACCTTTTCCTTAATAGTCATTTCTTCTAGACAATGGTAGCAGACACCATCCTAAAATATATTTTCTCATGAACTTGCCTGATAACTACAATTGCATATTATGCCGTCCGTGTCCAGCACAAAATGATATTTCCAAAGTCTCACAATCAATTTAATATCGAATTCTTGGCAAGACTGCAGTTTTCATATGCCAGACAACACAAGCACATTGTACAAAGAGGTCATGATGATGGTCCTAGCTATGGACAAATAGGAGGATACCAGTTAAAAATCATTGCTAGACCAGCATTCTGCGCATGGTAAAGTTCAAAACCTTAATTTTCTAACTAAAAGAACATTAATAGCAGGGGAGTAAAGGAAGGCTGTGTATATAATGGGCACAAAAAAAAATCCAATAAAACCACCTTATTTCAATTTTTCCAGTTGAGAGAAGAAGTGCAAGGCCAGCATCAGATGCACCACAGAATGTTGAAGCCCAGCAACAAGAAGAAGATTGGAACTTCTTCTTGTAAAGAACCTTCTTGATACCCTGACACAGAAGAAAAAGGAAAAGGGAATGGTCATACAAAGTACTACTTTTTCTGCGAAGAACAAGTGGGTGTATAAATAAAGCAGTGATTACCTGAGCAACATGATTTAATGAATAGACATACACCGCTTTCTCAGAGCATATCAGCAGGGAAGACTGCTTTGGTCCATCCTCATCAGATTTACTTTTACTAGGGTCTTGATTATTTGACATTTTAGATCCTCTAGCTAACATGTCCTGCCCATCTGTGAACCATGAACAGATAATTCTTTCAGTCTAATTGATTATTATTGTCAAAATTGACAAACTAATCCTCCAAAGTTCATTGCATTGTCCATTCTCCAAATAATAGGAAGCCCTGAAGAAGCCAGTACCTACCTAGAATCTGCATAAATAGAGCTCTGTAAGGTTTCTTTGGATGAACACTGCTGGAACTCAGCAAGTTACCAGTGTCAGCATCAAGTGCCAAAACTGAAGAATCCTTTGTCGCCACTGCTAAAATATTTTTCTCAAATCCATGAAGAAAGCAGGTATCAAACTGCAGAGAGATGATGCCAGTGGATATTTCACTTGCGATGTGTTCTTGATATAGTAGCGTTGGCCCTTCAATATCAAAAACTGAAACCTGAACATTCATATGACAGTTCAAACCCCAGTTAGTAGCTTCTGACAGGAGATGGGTGGAAACCCTCAACATTTTTGGGGAAGCTATAGAGTCCAGTCCAGCTCAAAGACGATCCCTACCATCACATTTTTCTAACATTGCACTATCAATAATGGTTCAAGTTCAATCTCTAACAACTCCATGACATAAATTTTTCCTTTGAATTTGGAAAACGAAGATAAACTAAAAAAAGCACCATGGCAAAAGAAAGAAAAGAGAAAAAGCTTACGTATCCTTGATCAGACCCAACAGCAAGATGTACCAAGCTTGGGCTTATGTTGATAGATAGCACAGAACCATTCACTTTCATAAGTTTAACACTATGGACGTAATTGCTTCCCTTTTTCAAACTTCCTGGAAAGAAAAGAATGTTTACTTTTGGTATATTTCAGTGCATGAAGACGTGAAAATATCACTGGAAGTGAATTATGCATGATAGAAATCCTAGCCAAAGGTCCATATAATGAGTAACAGACATGGACTGATTATATTCAACTAGATACAAAATTAATTCTGGTCCCAAAGTCGAAGGGGACCATGGAATTACACATGCAGGAAGTTTGATTAGATGTTGTTCATATATAGGAAGGCTATATTGTGGCACATCATCAAGGAGCATGAACTTTACCTAACATAGAACAGTCATGTTACTACAGCACAATAACAATTAACCACAGTATCCATTTATCCAAAAAAATAAAATCAAAACGTAGCATCATGGATTTAGTCATACCTTGGAAAGACATAAAACTGTTCTCAGCATATGGCTCAGGTTTAAATTTAAAGATGCGAACCTGCAGATAGAAAATATGGTAAGAAAACCATAAATATTCTGAGCATAGACAAATGCATCTACCAAAGGATATATTTGCTTGTGCATGTGGTGTGCGCTTTCCGAATGACATTTTACCATTCCACTCTGATCCCCTGAGATAAGAAGTCGAGAATCGGCATGAAAATACAATGCTGTCAGTGCTATACCACTTAAAGAAAAATCATCTTCGCTCTGCGTGTAAGAGAGGAAAACAGTAAATCAGGGGCCAAAGAGAGAAAAATAAGCTTCTAGTTTCATCTAAATTCCTTGAGTGTAGAATTCTTCCTTTTTTTTTTCTTTTTGTTTCTTTAATCCTCTGCTACACAAAACATTTCAAAGGTATCGTGAAACTCACCTGTTGCTTAAGTGATAGCATTGGGATGGGAAATGGACAAGACACATCCCAAAAATTTATGGCTCCATCACTGTGTCCAGTTATGTACAGGTTTTTAACCTTTGTAAATCCATTAAACTGGAATGAATGAGTGCCATCCTTGGGTCTTGGCTCAAAAGGAAAAGGTGATGGAATGTTTTTAGCCAACCGAATGTAATCCTACAACAGCATACAAATCATCAAAAAATTGAATATTTTTGGCCAACAGAATGTAATCCTACATCAACTAGAAAATCATAAAAAAGAGGAACCGACTAATGAACCCCATATTGTTAGACAGTTGCATATTAGAACCTTTTCATTATATTACCTCATCTCCATAAGTCAACAAATTTGGGGTATTTGTTATGAACTTTGCCACAGTGATGCTTGAGTCAGCAAATGGCATCTTCACCATGACCTCCTTTGGCAGTGAGGGTGAACTTTTGGATTGGGATTGTAGAAGATACTTCTCGATCAAACAATCATCGTAGACATAAATGCGCCCTGATTTCCCAATCAGGACAAGAATATCCTGTTTATGCTTGCTTTGATCAAACGAGCTAGAAATGATCTCGATGTCAATACAAGGCTCAGGCAAATAAAGCCCCAACTTGATCATGCGAGTTTCAATATGCTCGTTCAATAAGATTACCTGCCCATCCAGATTCAAAATGCCATATGCATTAACAAATTAGCATCAAAATATTATAACCAGTTTTGTTATATCCTAATCAGAAAAGAGCCTAAATTTTTTTAACAGCAAGCTTCGAAACAACTGGTACTCAAGCAAGTAAAAAGGCAACCAGCTCAGAATTTGCAACTCAAGAAGCAAAGCAAAGTTTCACCTATACTTGGAACCAAAACTAAGTGTGTTTGTTTCAAATGCATGCACATGACATGAAATTATATTATCATTAACATAAAAGATGAAAAACATTAATTTACCAAAAAAACAGAAGTAAAACATCATTTACCTGCAAATTGTTTGTAGATGCAAGGTCAGAAGCACCCATAACATAGAGTCGACTTGCCTTCCCATCTGCATAAAGCCATTTCAATAATGCTATAGGAATCTTATCCACCTTATATCCAAGATTAAGTTTCAATATAGGAGCATTTTGTGTGGCCCTATCCAAGTTTAACTCGGTTCTTGAATTTGTGACAGCTGGGATGCTCCAGATAAAAATCTCTCCATTACTGTACCCAACAGCAACTTTACTTCCAAAAGGGCATGCCCAGCATGCAGAGGTTACTTTCTTCATTTCGTGATGTTGTGATTGCAGCAAACCTCCACCTGTTGTGAAGATGGATTTACTCTCTCGAATATCCCACAATGCAAGCAGGCCATCTCTAAATACTATAAGAACTCTGCGTTATAGAAAATGATGAATAAAAGAATGAGACCTTCAACTATCATGCCATAAAAGAAATTACACAGAATATTTGTTCAAAAAGTGTGACAAATAAGGCCTTCAAGGCTTTTCCAATCCCTTCACTTGGGTTGTTTACACAAAGGAAAATGCAGTTGCCTCGAGTAATTTGAGTCATTTTATCTGCTTAAACATTGTATACGAGCTGCAGGGCTAGGCCATCGCTACAATTACTCTTAGGTTTAAAACATTGAAACTTAAACAGACAGTTGATGAGGGAACAGGAGAACGAGACAACCTCTTGCTTTCAGCAGCTGGTTGGGGCAGTGTGTGCAATACAGCAGTATCACCAGAAACTTCAGCTGGACTCCCTGGACGAAATTATCAATTGCATTAACTATTATATCAGCTGGTTTTAGTACATTAGAAAGCTTAGAGAAGAACAAACATGCATGTTACAAGATAAACAAAAAATGCATGCCTCTCTTCCTAGAACAAACAAGGAATTTCAAATTGGCACATGATTCAAAACCAGTGCAAATTAAAGATTCTTCGTTCATGGCCATTAATAATGGGCAGAATGCACCCCAAGGCACAGAAGTGTGTCTCACCGTGAGAAGCAGATAGGGGTATGGTGTATTTCATTAGTTCAAAGTGACATGATTCTTGATCAAGCTTCAAAACCACGACATTACCAAGATAATCTCCAACGTAACTGCCAAAAGAGATCTTTCAGCCATAATTACAAGTAACCAATCAATGAATATAAGCATCTTCCTTGCTGCGGAACAACGAAGTCCAGAAACACTTACATGTACAGATTACTTTGCATAACTGTAAATGAGGTGATGTCTTCTTTAAAAACATGTACATTAGACAACACTTTGCTGTCTAAATCCCAAACCTAAGAAAATTGAACGATTCAATGTTGTGATCGAAAGCAAAATATTCACGCAGTTATACAGAGCTAGAAATAGAATAGAAAATTAAAATAAATATAAAAACATCGAACAGAATTTACTCGAATGGGGTTACTTGCCTCAATTTGGTTCTTGGATGTTACATTTACAAGGATCCCTTTGTTTTGAATGAACTGAAGATCAAAAAAAGAAGGAAAGAAAGCATGCTTATGTAAAAACTATCTAAAACTCCAATATATTAAAAGAAATGCAGGGAAGAAAAAGGAAGGCAACATGAACCTGTAAAAACTTGCTTGGTACTGCCTCAGGAGATTCAAGCAGAGCTTGAGTGTTATCTCTTCCAAACAATTTGATTCTTCCATCTCTTAAGGGACCAAAAAGAAACATCGATTAAATGGTCATACATTGAAATTATGTGATGCGAGTCAAAATGGCCGAGGAGTACTCACTGCGTAGAGATGGCAAGTATCTTTTGAATGGTGTCATATGCAAACTTCGTTGCTCCATGTGGTATCCCGTAATGGAATACCAATCGTGGTTCTACATCACTGGGTTTCAAGCCATCAGAAGCCCCTCCAGGCTACAGCAAATGGCAAAAAGCAGTGACAAGCTATTGAGAATCAAGATTCCACCAGAACAACATACAGGATGAAGTTTGCTTAGGTAATTCCATGTATTGAGAATCAAGATTCCACCAGAACAATATACAGGATGAAGTTTGCTTAGGTAGCCCTTTGACTTTATTATTCATTGAGCTTTTTTTTTCTTTTTAATAATTTTAACACCATCATCAGTATATCAAAATTATATATATAATACTTTTAAAATAGCAGAACATTCTGAGAAAACAGTATAACCTTATTACGAGATTACAATTGATGAACAGAAATGGGGTGCGAGAAATTCCAAAGAAGATGAAGGGTCCGTTTGGAAATGAGATTATAACTTGCGGTGAACCTGTATTATCCAATCTCAAAACCAAACAGACAATAAATTATTCTTCTTGATCATAAAATTGGACATAGACTCGGGGGACAAAAATTAAGACATCAAAGCCATACAGATTCATGGGCCCCACACCACCGCCCATGACATGAACAGGTTGGTTACTCGTACGCAGTTGGTATTCTTTCCTGGGGTTGACCATTTTCGCCATCCTAACGTTTCTTTTTGAAAAACCAACCGACACTTCTGCTTGATTACATCAATAGCCTCAACATTTAGTTTTGATTGGTCACTTTCTAAAAAGAAAAAAAGGAAATCAAACTCAAAGGTTGAAAGATCCGTTCATGATGCATTCATTGTTTATCCGCTATTGTTTTTAATATAGTGGATTAGACAGTTTCTTTTTAGGATTAGACAGTTTCTTTTTATTTTATACAGTTGCTTGCAGTCTGTTAAGGTTGTTTTTATTTTCTTTTAAAAAACTTATATATTTTTTAAAATATTTGTTTTTAATATTAACATATTTAAAAATAAAAAATAAAAAATAAAAAAATTTAAGTAAAAAAATTATGAAAAGTGGATTATACCCCACCCCAAACAATCCTTTATCTCTCTCACACACACACGTGGCAGCAATTTGGGCTTCCCTGGTTCCGTTTAAATCTCACGTGGCAGCAATTTGGGCTTCCCTGGTTCCGTTTAAATCTTAATTAAAGTTTTGTGGGATCCAAAGTTTCATAATGTAGTTTCCTTCTGTAAGAAAAGTCAAGGCAGTTACGTATCGTTTAGAGGGCCAACTTATATTTTTTAAAAAATTAATTTTTAAAATTAAAAATTAATATTTTATATTTTGGATATAGGCTAAATTTTAAAATATTTTTTTTTAAATAAAAAATATAATTTTAATACATTTTAAAATAAAAAATACTTTAAAAAACAACCCCCAACATAATTTATCATAAATCCAAACCACAGTGACAATGTATCTGTTTTTGTAATTTTTTTATTTTAAATTAATTTTTTGATTTTAATATATTAAAAACAAAAATAAATTTAAAAAATAAAAATAATATTTTAATATATTTTTAAACTAAAAAAATTTTAAAAATAACCACAGAGCTTTAAGTATTATTAGTTAAATCATCCCAATTCATTTTTTACATGGAATGTTAATTTACACTGTACATATATATTTTATATAAAACAAACAAAGAGAAAAATAAAAGTCATTTGAATAAATTTTGTATAAGAACACATGTATCACAATTAAACATGATTTTTTAAAGAAAAATAAATTAAAAATGAAAAATTAATGGTCATTTATATTAGAAAAGGAACTTATTTATAAATTTTCCAAAATTCATAATGGTAACTTTTAAAAAAATGATGTAGACAGCTGGCACATCCTCTTTCAAGGGAAAGCATGGTAAAGTGGATTTAGTAAGCGAAAAATATGTTTAGTATCATCTTCCACCTCATTAAAATCTACACCTTTATGACCAAAAACACTATAATATACTCTCATTTATGCAATGGAGACTTGCTGTCCTCATTCCTATCCGAATCGACCTCACGAAGTTTTATGCTTTCAGATTATTTTAACGTTTTAATATAAGAAATATATTTTAAAAATAAAAAAATTTCAACTAAACCATTGTAGATGACGTTGTTTAACTTTAAGGATAAAAAAATACATTGTAGATGACGTTGTTTAACTTTAAGGTGACAAAATCAATTAAAAATGACATTGACATGGAGACCCTCTTGCCATTCATGCCAACATTGCTAATGTCCATGGGAGAAATGCAGCGACAAAAACCCAAGAAGCCAAGTTCTCTTTCCCAAAATACTCTACGTATCGAGAAGAGCATGATCATAGAATTCTTAATTTATAGATGTAAATCTTGGGAACAACAAATCAATCCAATCCATGAACATTTGATGGCTATTTAACTAGTTTCACTACCCACAACATTTAAGAAGAAGAAAACTGGTGTATAGAGAAGCAAAGCAAGCAATTCTTGTATTCATCAAAGAAAGAAACAGATCAGGAAATGAAGAACAGTTTCACTTCCTTACCTTCTTTATCGAAGCCTTCTCCACAAGCTTCTTGACAAACATAACTCCAAGTTCCAAATCTTCTTCAAGAACCAGCGTTGATTTAGTCAAAATGGGTTCAGCAGAAAAGACACACAGAGTGAGAGAGAGAGAGTTTTGCCTGTGCGTTACTAGCGAGTGAGCAGAGGACGGTTGATTTCAGTTTCTTTGGAAGAGAGAGCAGTTATTTTATAGCCAATAACAGCAATAACAAAATTAGAAGGTTTTGATTTGATGTGATGATGACACGTGGGAGGCTGATTAGGCTGTCCAATTATAAACATTGGTGAGACAGACGAGGAGAGGAAAGAACAAATATTGAAATGGTACTGTGTATTTATTTAATGTTTAATACTCTGCTGAAGGACAAACGATGAAGGAAGGCAGATACAGATCCAAAGCAAAGATTTTTGGATGTCAGTTTCTGACGACCAAGTTAAGAAAGACACGTCGCAGGACTATGATGTTGATGCTTGGACGGACGTTAGTTTTGGAAGATTTGGTCGTGATTATTTTTTAAATATTTTTAATTTAAAAATATATTAAAATAATATTTTCTAACTTTTAAAACGAACTCAGAAATATTAAAAATAATTAATTTTAAATTAAAAAATTCTATTTCTTTAAAAACATTGTTTATATCACAAAAAACAATGCCTTGCCATCGTAGCAGAAGATGGGCAAATGGAAAGTTCCAAGTGATAGATTAAAGATATTTTATGTTAATTACAGACTCGAGGGGGAGAGAAGTATCCTTGATGGGCCGTTCACCAAGATCAGATAGGCCCGTATGTTTTGGGCTTGGACGCAGGTAGTGACAATGGAAACTCTCGCTATTGTGGGAAGGGATTGGGCTCTGAAGTTTAAAGGCCCAATTAAAATTGTACTCTAGAGATGAAAAGACCAGGGCTGAGCCTTGCTTGCTAAGTTGAGCTAGAAATGTACAAAGCCCAAAATCAAGTTGCCTCCATGTCCCGTAAAGTCATTGGGTGCAATCAAAAGAGGTGGCCCACCAAGCTCCCTACCAGCCCCAAAAAATAATGAGACTGCAACTTTAGGGAACCTAAAACTTGCCCCCCCAAGTCCCCAACCACGTGCCCAAGTGACATAAAAGTTGCCCTAGAAGACCTTTGGTCCCCATTGATGAAGACCGAGGAGCTCCACCATTAGCTACATTCGTTGCATCCACTCATCTCCCTTTGTAGTCTCTCCAAACCTTCGAGTTGGTGACTCCAATGGGTAAGTAGGTTTGGTATCCGAACTAGTTTATTGCCAGTGATATTGTTACAGGTCGGACCGAAGTTTTTTAAAATATAAAAAAATAATATTTAGGTTATTGAAAGTTTTTTTTATGTATAAATTTAGTATAATGATTTAAATTTAAAAATTCTCAACTTAAATCTTTACCTAGTCTTGATTTTAAATTAAATTATTTTAGAATTGTCCTGATATGATTCTTTTAGTTAGATAAATCCATAAAAAAAATTAAATTAATTTTAGATAATCCATGACATGAGTTTATTCAAACCCTTTGTTATAAAATAAAATTAAAGAAGTACAAAAAATTATATTACAACAAATCCCAAGCTTGTGGAATACAATTGCCTCATGATAAATTTGTTAACGAATAACATGGTAAGATATTAATCTATTCTTCATGTAATTAATTAAGAGCATGATTACGAACATGGTTTTTTTTATATTTTTATATTATTTTGATATTTTGGTTTTAAAAAATATTTAAAAAATAATATTATTATAATATATTTAGTTTTAAAAAATAATATTATTATAATATATTTGTAAATAAAAAACATATTTAATCAAATCCACAGTAATTTGGTTGTTTAGGTAATTAAAACATAATCTGCGATTTGAAACCGAAAAAGAGTTAAGAGAAATAAATTCTTATAACATGTGAATTAAGCGTGATAATACCAACTACGTGCGCCAAAAGTGGCACAGGAATATAAGTAATCTCAAGATCTTATCAAACTCATCAAGCGAGCACATGAGAAAAGGCTCTGAAGAGTGGTAAAGTTGACACGTAGAGCATCGTCTTCAGGGCTCTTGTTGTCGCCTGTCCTTTTTCATTGGGAACCACGCCTTCACAGGAGATAGAAAGAGAAAAACTGGACTCCTGCCATTAGAATGCCGCCATTCAAATGCATGCACAGTGCCAAATGATTTTTATTTGCTTTGCGAATCATGGATTTCTGGGGCAACAATTCTTCAATCGCTTTGCAATTTTCCATCTATGCATCTCATTCGCACGATCAACTAGTGTATTTGTTTTATATTTTGCAAGCTAATGACCAGAATACAAGAGAGGGAAAGGTTTGGAGTTCCAATGGAGTTAATAATGGACTTGATTGAAGAGAAAAATTTGAATTTAGAACAAAACTGGCCAAGATTGCATGAATTAGAGGGCCAAGGACCAAATTTAAAAATCAGCCAAAGTTGAGGACCAAATCAAAGTGGATCGGGGATTAGATTCTCTGAGGTTAAAAGTCAAATTGAAAATCTATAAAGATAAGGATTTAAATTAAAAAAATACTTAAATTTCAAGACCAATGTAAGAATGTATAAAATAATATCGTTTTAATCAGTTCAATAAGAAAAATACATGTTATTTAAATGCTAAAAGAAGAAATGATATTTCGTTTGCTATCTTTTTAATGTAGAATTCAAGCCCTACCTCGATACTTAAAAATAAATAAACTTCAATAGTTGTATTTATAAATCATTGTTGCATAAATAAAATCGACAACTCGTCTCAATATCCAGGTTGAGTTTAATGAGTCTAACATGGACCTGTCTAATTATTAATTAACATGACTTGATAGGCTATTAATAGTCATATGTTATGATCAATAACAAGTGATTGTAGATATGTTAATTCACCAAGTAATTAAGAGCAACAAAAATAACTTTGGTGTTAGAAAAGACATACTTGAACCTATCATCTACCTTGTATGTAGATTCTTTAAAGTAGATCCCGATTCTCACTTATCAAGATAAGATTATTAATAGATTAGACACAACAAACCATTAAAAATAAAAAACAATAAGCGAAGCAACTCATTTTAAATAAAATATTTTACCGTGATAATATTTTTTTTTAGCATAGTTAGTTTATCATCTTAGATCTTTAAAAATAAATCAGGATTTTAGAGTAATTATAATATTATATGATGATATTTTCTTTATAAAATCAACTATATATATATATATATATATCATAGAAGGTTAATTATGTAAATTAAATATCCAAATCAAAGTTATTTATTTCTATCCACCAAACTATTTAAAGTGCAAGCCTTTCTTTTTGTTTGACATTGCATTTCAAATAAGTATTTTGTAATTTTTTAAAAAATTATAACTTAAAATTAATTTTTTATATTTTTAAATTGTTTTGATATATTAATATTAAAAATATTTTTTTAATACTATTTTAATATATATTTAAATGAAAATATGTTTACAAAAGAGAAGGCCAAAACAGGCAGGCAGGCAGGCAAACCCTAAGATTCTATTGCATAATGGTCAAGTCAACGAACCATCATAGCACGCAGCTCTCTAATTAGCAATCAATTACTGACACATTCTCTGTCAAATAAAAATATCGCAGCAAACAAAGAAATAAAATGAAACTGCACATTCTTTATGGTTGTTTAATATGGCGCCAAATGGAGGGTTCGTGCGCATAATTTAACTGTCCATGAGCTGTTCGTCGTGTGATACAACATATCATGATCTTTATGGTTTTAATTAATAAATCAATTTAGGTTTTCTTTTAAGGGTCATAATTCTTTTCTATCTTCTTTTTTATCTAAAGGTGGACTCTAATCCACCCAATAATTAGACTGTAAGGGAATATATATCTATATACAAATAATTAACAAAATAATGAATTAAAAACAGAAAAAGAGTAATAATGGGAATAAAGTACAACACCACATGGATTGGAAGCTTCATTTTCTGCTTGCTCTATCATTCCAGCCATGAATGATCAACTTAACTTCTCTCTACAACTAAAAAGTATATCCTTTTTTCATCCTTCATCATTACAACAATAGTCATTATCGTTAATTTATTGTTCTCTCCTTTTGGCCTCCTACATTACACAAATCCCATCTTTGAATTCCCACTTTTTGCTTCAAATTTCATCTCCACTGTTCAAGATCCTCTGTTTCTTGTACTTTCAGCTCAAAAACCCAGTCGTTTTTTGGTTTCTTTGACTCCAAAGTTTGCATTTTTGCTCCAGTGTTTTCTCATAGAGGTATGTTTGTATTTCATTCTACTCTTTCTGGTAGTTTTGGTAATTGCAGAAGGAGAGGATAAGCCATATTTTTGTGTTTTTCATGTTTGGTCAAGGTTTGTTTTGTTTAAACAGTGAAACAATGATTGATTACGATTGAAATTTAGCAAATTTAGTATTGTGCATAACTTCTATAACCAGAGCAGAATCTTTTCTTGCTACTTTTGTTATGGCCATTTTTTTGTGGAATACCAGGAACTTACTCCTTTTTTTTTTTTTTTCCAACCAAGTGGATGTTAATATTCTTCTTGTTTTGAGTTCATTTCCTTACATCAATACATCAAGATTCTGGATTGACGTGGGGTGTTGACTTAAGGAGATCTACTTTCAGTAATTTTGATGCGAGATACAATGAGCTTCATTTATCTCAATTTCTTGGCGTGCTGATTATGTAAAGTTCCAATCTTTTGCTTTTGAAGTTAAGATAAGGTTGGCCTCCAGCTGTAATACAAGAAAACATTTGTTTTGTTGGTTCACTATAATCCTCATGGGCTACAAAAAAATGGATCTTATTTTTACTGGATCTGTTATATTTTCATCTCATTGTTCAGTCTTTGAAAAGTCTTTATTCAATTATTCTAGTTTTATGTCAATGATGTTGGGAAGAATTTGTGGGCTCGCAGGGTTTCCAGCTGCAGGATTGTATAATTTGTGGATAAGAGCAATCATTTTACGCTTGAATGTGCAAGGCAGATACATTACTGAGGAAATGACAGCTTTTTGGTAGACCATCTAGCTGCATGGGAGGATTTTTGCACCTTTTTGACTTTAATCAAGACAGCATGGCCAGGAAAATTCTTGCTCATAGGCGACATGTTGATGGTAAGTATTGCCATTATTTTCTTTTCTTTTCTTTTTTCTATGCAAAGGTAGAAACTTTTATATATGGTTTTTCAATGCCTGTTTAACAGGGACATGTACTTTAGATTATTAGCAATCTTTCCATCCCTAACTGCAAGAACGGGTTAGTCTATGTTTGATGGCACTTTTCTACCACTACAGTTGATTTCCTAAGCAGTTAACAGTTTTGAAACCGTTGTCTTGGGTTTTATCACGCCACAATCCACATAGTCTAAGCTGATGAAAGATGCTCAGGTGGTACACATCAAAGACTAAATTGGAATTTTAATATTCATTCGTTTGTAGGAAATATTAGCTGACTCTATTACCCCGTAACCTGTTGATATGCCTGTTCCTGAATTGCTAGCCTGTATTGAGGGGTTGATCTGGTTTTTTAAATGTTAGATGAGGGTATGGTCAATTTGGCACCGGTGGGTGGTGAACTTTCACATTTCTCCATGATGAAATTAAAGCTTCTCTCTCACAAATAGATGAGAGATTGGCTGCTATTCTTTTGTAACTTGCTGAATCTGTATTTCCATCAATAAACTGACTTGATCAAACTGATCTACAGGACTGGAAGCTCCCCGGAATAGCTTGGAGCTGCAAGTAGAATCTTCTCAGAGCTGCTGTGCTGCAGGAGATGCACTGGTAAATTTTCTTCATCAAACGCCTAGCATATCTTCTAACATTATCACGAGAGTTGCTGTTCAAGCCTACGCTTCTGCATTTGTATACCATAACAGTGTTTTACATTTGATATGGAAATATGGTTTGCATTCTGGTGGATTGAAAATTATAATTTAATGGGAGATCTTGAGGTTCAGGATTGGATCATTTCTGAGTTTCAGGAAATTACCCCAATTTGGAGCTTCGCATGCAACTGTCTTCATTTATATGATATCAGCCTACTCGTACTCACTCTCCTAACACATGATATTTTACAGAGAGTGTCTATTTCCAATCTGCTATGTTCTTCTAAGAATTCTCACTGTCTTATTGGTATTTCAGATAAATATTGTTTTCTTTGTTTACATATTCACTTAATCTTTGCTGTGAGTTTCAGTACTCTTATGAGATCGAAGAAAACTGGTCTCAAAAGAATTGTTATCCGATTGAGGCTTCAATGAAGAGATTGATTAATGAGGAAATTTCCCAGCAATCAAGAGCAAAGAAAAATGCACCAAGCATTGTTGCCCGACTGATGGGGGTGGACATGTTGCCACTAGAAACGAAATCTGCAGTTCAGACGATTGATAACAAGAAAGCAATCACAGAAACCAGGATCTCAAAAAAGGAGAAGAATGAAAGAAGGTCAGCTGCTCATCTCTCTTCCAACTCAAATTCTTGTAGGCAGACGGAACTTGATTCACTTTATGATGTTAAAGAGCAAGATGCTTATAGATGGAGTAAAGGCCAAAAGTTAGGGAAACCGAGCCCTCGAGAACATCCTCAAGAGGAGGAACTACAAAATTTTAAAAAGGAATTTGAAGCATGGCAAACTGCTAGGTTTAAGGAATATTCTAAGGTAGTTGAACATGACAGCACTCCCGGTCGGTCAGTTGTTCAAGAAAACATCAACAAGAAAAAAATGGCTCTTGATGTAGATTCCAGGATACCAGCAAGCGAGAGGCATGCAGAACCCAAGTGTCTTACATCAAAAGCAAGGTCACATGAAAGAAGTGGGTTACAACATCCTAGACATAAAGTGGAACTATTTCCAGGTGAACAGGAGGATTTTTTTCCGGCAAGAAACAGAACTGTAAGTAGAAACACCGAGCACTCCTTGATAAATTATGATGAGAAACTGGATAACTCTTCTGCTCATACACGGATAGTGATCTTGAAGCCTGGTCCTGATAGGATTTGTGACCACGATGAGTCCTGGACTAGTTCCTCAGGAACTTTTGAGGACAGAGGTAGCATTGAAGATTTCCTTGAGGAGGTAAAAGAACGGCTGAAATGTGAATTGCAAGGGAAAACTCAAAGAAGGAGTTCTGTGGTCAGAGGAAGTGGAATTGAAACCCCCTTTAGTGAAAGGCCATCAGATCCAAAACAAATTGCTCAGCATATAGCAAAGCAAGTCAGGGATAGTGTAACTCGGGACCTCGGGATGAGTTTGCTCAGATCAGAATCAACAAGATCGTATAGAAGTGAAATTCAGTTTAATGAGCCAGGTTCTCCTGAGTTCATCAACAGAGATACTAGAAGATTCTTGTCAGAGAGATTGAGGAATGTTTTAAGGAGAGAGACACATCTAGATGATCCCATAGTTATCAATGGCATTTCTGGATCATCTCTATTGGAAAATGAAAGGGCCAGACTAAAGCATGTGGGAGATTCATTGAAAGCTGTAAACGAGCCGAGCTATTGGGAAATCATGAAAGATGAACAAGAAATGCAAACTAGATCATTCAGGCATGGGGATGAAAATGGAGCACCTCACCACAAATTATCTCCAAGGAACCTAATCAGGTCTTTATCAGCTCCTGTGCCAGGAACATCTTTTGGGAAGCTTCTTCTTGAGGACCGACACATTTTAACCGGTGCCCATATCAGGAGGAAGCATGAATCCCTTGAAAATGTGACCTTGGAGTTGAAGAAACGGAAGAAAGAAAGATTTAACATAAAAGAAAAGGTTTCCAATTTCAGATACAGCTTCTCTCTTAGGGGTAGGCTGTTTGGCAAGAAGATCCAATCAATGATGGAATCACATAATGCTGAACAGGAGCTTGTAAAGGATATCATGAACGGGCCAACAGTTATTAGGAACTTTGGCGAGAGAAACATAATGGTACTATTTTCTTTCCCTCCAGTACAATAAATGAAAGAAGAGGTTCATATTCTGTCCACTTCTGTCGTCTAATCAGCTTATCATTGAACTTTGCTCCTAGGAAAACTCGACTGAGGTGCCTCCAAGCCCTGCATCTGTGTGTAGTAGTGCTCAAGAAGAGTTCTGGAGGGCAACAGATTACCTCAGCCCAGCATCAACACCTGATATGACAATGGGAGAAGATGATGCCATGCCACAAGTTTTTAAGGAGATCAGTTCTAATCTGAATGGTATGGAAACACTTGTTTCCTCTTGGTGATGCCTGTAACATGCCTGTTGCCATGCCTTTAATATTTTTATTGATTTCAAGGCTAGTGTTCGGGTGAAAATTAAAAAAGAAAAGTCAGCCTCAATGAATTTGGCCCATGTTTTCCGATTTTAGATGCTCTATTAGTTTTCATATGCTACAAGATATGGAGGGAAAGGATCCCTAGGTAATCTAGTGTAAGGAACTTCTCTATCATCACATGCTCATTTTCTGGCTAGGTGACCATGCCATAAATCTTGATGACTGGTCATGATATCCATGTTCTCTTAAGTGTCCATTTTCCTCTAATTTCTGGCTCCTTATGGTTATATCATGAAACCTAGTTCTTCTAGTTCTTATCAAACTCTCAGCATATTATACAACTTGAAATATTATTCTGAAAACCAAGACACTAGCAATACAAGGCCCTTCCATTGAAAGTATGAATGTGAAGTTGTTTTCTGATAGCTTCTTTTATCCTGTTGATTATGCAGAGCTGCGACGGCAACTAGATCAACTTGGGTCCGTTAAACCTGAAGAGACAACAATTGAACATGAGAGCAACGAGTTCAAACTAGATGATCTAGAGGACAAAGCAGAAGCTTACGTAAGAGATTTGCTTATTGCTTCTGGTTTCTATGATGGATCATCTGATAAATGTTTATTGAGATGGGACCCATTTGCAAAGCCTATCAGCAATTCAGTGTTTGAAGACGTTGAAAAATCTTGTAAAAAATTGTTGGCCATGGATGATGGAGCTACTGCAACGCATCACAATGAGACGAAGGCAGATCACAGAATGTTATTTGATATGTCGAATGAGGCGCTTTCAGCTGTACTTGGACCACCTGTGACCATGTCTAGATTCAGAAGAAAGGTCATCGATTGGTCCATGCTGCCACATTTACACGGAAGGAAATTATTGGATTCTGTGTGGGAGATCATCCGTGAGAATTTATACCCTTCCAACGACAAATCCTTCTACTCTCTAGATAATATGGTGAGCAAGTATTTAGAATCCAGTCCTTGGTCTGGCTTGATAGATGATGAGGTAAATAATTTCGGAGGAGAGATAGAATGTCTTATCATGGGAGATCTTATAGAGGAAATGTTGAAGGATTTATGCATGGATTAGTCCCTTCTCTGCTGTGATAAAAATATCAAAATCATCAGGCAAATAACCAAGGCATGCTAAAGATTCTACTGCATGTTTATATCCTTACTGGGAATACCAAGTTTTCTTGCTTGCTACGAGTTTACGTGTGGAGTTAGAGATTTTGCATGTGCATGAATGTATATAGGTTCCTTGTGGGAGTTGAGTTCATAAACCGTATCCTTACTGTAAATGAGTTGATTTGCATGGATTAATAGGTATTTTTCTTGACAGACTGGGTACATGATTCATAATTTATCTAACCTTGAATCTCAATACATTTCTTCTATTCACTGGCATAAAATCCAGTTATTAAGAGCTTGCCTTGCTTCAATTCTTCAACTTCTCTAGCCCATTTTCTTCCATGGCCCAGGTTGGATGGCCCTGGCCTTCGTTTCCTGTACCTAGCTCATAAGGGCGCTAAAGTATAATCATTGCAAGGGGAAAACTATTGCATTTTTGTTAAGACAATTCGGTTAGTGAAAAAAACACAAGAAGAGGTACGAGTAAAGTGCAAGAAAGAAAATATTCAAAAGAGAGGCCATTAAAAGATCTCCCACTAAGCCAAGAATCTCGTGGAAAGCACAAGGAAAGGGACTGTAGGAAAAAGAAACCGAAAAGAAGAAAATAATTCTTAAAAATATATGACAAATAGAATGCTTGAGACATGGTTCGATGATAATAGTCTCAATGTCCCAAAATCACTCGAAACAA